>NC_091469.1:446882500-447182500 GCF_036971445.1 Narcine bancroftii | reverse complement strand
TCGAGAATGCTGGAGAGCAGCAACAATTATCAAGGACCCACACCACCCAGCACACACACTGTTCTCACTGCTGCCATCAGGAAAGAGGTATAGGTGCCACAAGACTCACACCACCAGGTTCAGAAACAGCTACCCCTCCACCATCAGACTCCTCAACAATGAACTTAATCATTTAAAGACTCTTACTTGAGAACATTATTCATTTTTTTTCTCTCTGTATTGCACAATTTGTTACATTTCTTTATTTGTTTACATGCGTACATTGTATACATTTTTTTTGCATGACCAATAAATGGCAAATCTTTCTTGCCCACAGGAAAAAGAATCTCAGGGTTGTATGTGATGTTATGTGTGTACTCTGACAATAAATCTCAAATCTGAGGAGATGTACTAGAATGTTGTCAAGACTAAAAGTATTGAATTATTGGGAGAGGTTGCATAAGCTGGGTCTTTATACTGTGGAGTAAAGGTAGCAGAGAGAATCATTTCAAGGGGTATAAAATCATGAGGGACATGGATAAAGTGAATGTTCATATCTTTTTCTCAAGGAATATGATTCTAGAATTAGATGGCATAGGTTTAAGTTTAGAGTGGAGAGATTTTAGAGGGACCTAAGAGGCAACGTTTTAGTCAGAGTGATTCATAATTGCAACAAGCTAATGTAGAAGCAAAGCACAATAACTACATTTGGGATTCACCCAAAATGCCAATGTGGTCAGCATGAATGAGTTGGGCCGTAGGCACTATTCCCTCTAAGCTGTGCATGTGTGTGCGTGCGTGCATACGCTTTGCAACCAGTGCACAAAGAAAATTAATATGCACATAAAAGGTTAGTGACCTAAAATAATGTAAAATAAAATCTTAACGAAATACATTACTTTGGAGAATGAAATCATATTTGCATTATATTAAAACATGGCAGTACAAATTTATCGGCCATGAGAGATAGGCTGTGCCAAAATGATCTTGAAACAATTTCAAGTTTACATTCACATGGGCATCAGTGCGCACATACTTTGGTCACGGGAAACAAATTTGCACAACCTAAGCTTTTGGCACATGCTGACTACTAAAAATTTGAGGGAATATTGGCTGTAGGGCTCATTCTACGCTGCATGACTTTGACTCTAATGGAGAATATAAGCACCATATTGGTGAATCTAAGGTGATTTTTAAGGTGGATAAAGACAGGGTAGCCTGAAAAATTTGCTGGAGAAAGAGGAATCTGCTGAATAGGAAGTAAACTGCGCATTTATTTTGATAAGGGGGCTCAGTAATATTGTGCCTTGGCTTAGGGCTGTTGAATTCGACCCAGTATGTTGCTATTTAAATATATTTTACCCTTCACTTAGTTGGTTTTATACTCAACTGTGGAATCCAATTTCTGGAAAATGTTGCCTCCAAGGAATAACAATCAAACCAGTCATTTTCATAATAACTTTGGTCTACAAAATTTTGCCTTATTATTATGATCAAAAGGATTCATTGATCATTCACTGTCTGGTATTATCCTCTCCTATAATAATGGGTATCTGTAATTGCATGGTACTCTAGAATGTGAAAATACTTGGGACAACAATTCTGAAAATTGGCCTGACTAGTTGGAAGAAAAGAGCAACGTGGCTTTTAGGCTTCTTCAGATTTCTTAAAAGGGTTATGCTTCATATTAACAATAAGTATTTTGGCAAATGACCAATTGAATTCCCAGATGGTTTTGATGTAATGGCTTCATGTGAAAATGTTGCAATGAATGGTTAACATGTTCTGCTTTGTCGTTCAAATGCCAATAGTTTTTCCCTAATTTTTCTTTTGCATTTGCAGTGCCCCTTTAAGCTGGTACACTAAGAGGCTGAGAGAATGAGATGAAAGACCAACTCTGCAATAGTCCAGATCATTGTCATTAAGTGATTTTCCAAGTCCTATAAGAAGGAACTAAGTTTAATAATTTTCATTTGATTAATTAAGAGAAAGCAGGCAATTTGGGCTTTGCTGTCATGCGCATGACAAGATCTTAAATTAGTCAATGCATGAAGTGTAATTTTTTCCAAGCATGTTCGCAGACATAAGATATCTGTGGAAGTTCAGTCGCCAAAAGGAGCCTGAAAATTGTTTTGAATGTAAAGTATTGCACACTGTGAATGGTTTCTGTCTTTCACAACTTCTTCAGTACCAGATGCAGACAAGAAGTTTACCTTTACTGATGCTTTAATGCTACTCAGAAACACCACACCAATCAACCTTTTATCGCTTGGATGGACTTTTTCTATTCACAATGGGGAAAGGACCATGTGGCAGAGATAAGAATCAATGCTTATCGTCCTTGACATGATAAAGGAGGCAGACAATATGTTTTGATAGAGACGTGGCAGGACTCTGCCATTTTGCTAAACAAATATTGATAGGTTAGAATTTCTGTAACATATCACATCACACACCATATACTTTCCTCCATACACATGAAACACTGCAAGTAGTTTTAAAATAGTTTTGTTTTCTTATGGATTCCTTACAATTAAAAATATCTCATTGAGATTTTGTGCTGAAGTATGTATGCTCTGGATACCCAGAGTGAATAGATGGAAAAAGAAGTACAGTAAAATCCCCATTATCTGTCACCTACAGGGATTGTGGATCCAGATATTTGAATTTTCTGGTTGACTAAGACTCACTCTTCCAATGCCTAAGACACCTGCATTAAGTATACACTGTTTAAAAGACAAAAGACAGTGAAAATAGTAAAGTAATTTGGAGAAAAAATAAATATTGTAGTCTTCTTGTAAATTTCCCTTTAATCAGCTAATTCCCATAATAAAATTTCAATTTAAACCTCAGTCACTGGCACTGTAACAGTGTTGAACTAGCCACTACACTAACCATGTCACAGTCATAATTAAACCTCTCCCCTCGCACTGACATCCTGACTCACCTCCACGCCTGTACCCTGGTCATGCCCTTGGTGAAACCCAAGTCACCTCCACACTAGTGCCTTGGCCAAGCCCATAGCACAACCCACCTCAACTCTATGCCAGTGTCCTGGTCAGGCACTTGGTGCGACCCTACTCACCTCCATGCTAGTGTCCTGGACAAGCACTCAGTGCAACCCAATTCAACTCCACACTAGTGTCCTGGTCAAGCATTCGGTGCACTTTCTTTTAAATTCGAATCCCAGTTGCTGGCTTCCCCAAGTTTAGAGATAAAGCCTTATTAATATAGAACATAGAACAATACAGAACAGTGCTGGCCCTTCAGCCCTCAATGCTGTGCTGACCATAAAAAGGTACTAAATCCTCCCTATCACATAACCCTCTATTTTTCTTTCATCCTTGTATCAGTCTAAGAGTTTCTTAAATGCCTTCAATGTTTCAGCTTCCACCATCATCCCGGCAAGGTATTCCAGGCACCCACAACTCTCTGTAAAAAAATTACCCCTGATGTCTTCCCTAATCATCCCTCCCTTAATTTTGTACATATATGTACTAGTGTTTGTTGATCCTGCCCTGGGAAACGGATGCTGGCTGTCCACCCTATCTATGCCTCTCATAATCTTGTAGACCTCTATCGTCTCCTCTCATCCTTCTATGTTCCAAAGCAGAAGTCCCAGCTCTGCTAAACTTGCCTCAAAAGACTTGTTTCCCAATCTAGGCAACTTCTTAGTAAATCTCCTCTTCACCCTCTCCATAGCTTCCACATCCCTCCTATAATGAGGTGACTAGAACTGAACACAATACTCTTAAGTGTGGTCTTACCAAAGATTTGTAGAGTTCTAACATGACTTCTCTCCTCCTGAATTCAATCCCCCTTTAAATTAATCCAAGCATCTCATAGGCCTTCTTAACTATTCTAAAAACCTGTGCTGCGGCCTTGAGGGAAGTATGGATTTGAACCCCAAGGTCCCTCTGTTCATCCACACTCCTAAGTAACTGACCATTAATCTTGTACTCAGCCTTCTGTTAATCCTTTCAAAATGCACCACCTCACACATCCAATTGAACTCCATCTGCCACTTTTTTGCCCAACTCTGCATCCTGTCTATATCCTCTTGGAAACTTCAACAACCTTCTGCTCAATCCACAACTCCTCCAACCTTCATGTCATCCACAAACTTATTGACCCATCCTTCCACGTCTTCATCCAGGTCATTTATAAAAATCACAAAGAGCAGGGGTCCCAGAACAGATCCTTAGGGCACTCCACTAGTCACTGACCTCCAGGCAGAATACTTTCCTTCCACTACTACTCTTTGTTTTCTTCCGACAAGCCAATTTTTTATCCATACAGCCAAAATTCCATGCCTCATGACTTTCTGAATAAGTCTCTCATGGAGGACTTTGTCAAATGCCTTGCAAAAATCCATGTAGACCACATCTACTGTCTTTTTGTTACCTTCTCAAAAACCTCCATTAGACTTGTTAGGCATGACCTTCCCTTCACAAAGCCATGCTGACTATCCTTGAGTAGTCTGTACTTCTCCAAATGCTCATAGGGTTATCATTTAGAATCCTCTCCATTAGTTTATACACCACTGACCTAAGACCTTCCCTTCACAAAGCCATGCTGACTATCCTTGAGTAGTCTGTACTTCTCCAAATGCTCATAGGGTTATCATTTAGAATCCTCTCCATTAGTTTATACACCACTGACCTAAGACTCATCAGTTTATAATTTCCAGGGTTCTCCCTATTACCTTTTATAAACAAGGAGACTATTGCCATTCTCAAATCCTCTGGTCCCTCCCCTGAAACCAAAGAGGACTCAAAGATCATAATTACTGCCCCAGCTATCTCTTCTCACTTCCCTGAGAAGCTTGGAGTATATTGCATCCAGCTCCGGGGACATACTAATAAAGACTCTAATCAAGCAGGGACAGGAAGACACTTTGGGAGAGTCATCGCAACGGTGAATGGCATTAGTTGGCTATTCAAACACAACTTTATTGAAACTTTATTCAAACAGCTGCTGCGAGCAAGTTACGGTCAGGTGCTTTGCTGGCTGAATGTTTGCTTCCAAGTGGTTGTCAATTGCTTCAGTGAATATTTATTTTTAGAATTTAAATGTTTATTTAAACTTTTATTTCTTTTTCAATTTATTTAGTTATTTGCTTCCTCTCTTTTTTGCTGGCTGTTTTAGTTTCTGGTTGATTGAGTGCCGGATAATGTGAATTTTGCTGTAAACACATTGAATGCCCTAAAGTTCATTGGAATAGCATCATCACCGTTCCCTTTCCATTCACACCTGTTCTAACTGGAATGCTTCACTATGACTGAGTCAAAGTCTGAAGCCTCAGGGCCTAAGATCCTAGGTGGCAATACTTTTGCCATTCAGTCTGAAATCATTCAATAAATTAGCTCATAGCCACCTTCTCAGGGGCAATAAGATGTAAGCTAAGTTTCCCTGCAATGCATATATCTTAAGGATATGTTTTAAGAGCCAATAAAATGCAAAATGAGAGAAGATTAAAAGATCAGCCAGTCAAAATTTACATTATTAATTTCTCATAGATTCCCTGCCTCATCACTCATCTATATCTACACAATGTTCCTTTTACCTCCTGGAATAAAGTTCCGACAATACTTTAAGTATCTCAATTATCTTACTCATGGCATCATATGTTACAGAAATGTGACCTTTAATCCATCAAACTAGGCTGACCATCAAGTTTGAAGCCTCAAAGGCTCCTTTTATTTTATTCATAAAAATAAAATACTGCATATGTGAAATACTTCAACCTTTCGCTGCTGTAAGCTGTACAAAGAATCGCCATGTGAATTGTCCGGTGCCTCTAACAATAAAAGAAAAAGAAACAAAAGAGAATCCCTTCAGAGATACTGAGTGTCACTTCCATCGCTCCCGCAGCCTCTGCAGCTGCTTAGGCTACTGGTCAAGCCATTGGCAATCTGAGATCCAGATCCAAACCTCCGATGCAATCAGGAAGCATTCAGTGCCCAAGGTCCTTTGGGAGCCTTTCTTGTCCTTGGCATGCTCTCATATCTTCGTTTCGATACCTGGTTCCCACGAGCCAGTCTCTAGCAGCCTGCAGCCTGTGTGGGCCCTTCATCAGGAGGAAAGTGAGGGCGGGGGGAGGTGGGGGCTTAGGTTGTTCTTGCCATTTCTAGTGCTCTGCTATGGTGGATTGCTCCCTCAGACTGCTGCCATTTTTGGCACAGGCCTCCGTCATTGCAGGGTTTAAAGAAAAATGCCCTCAGCTCCACTAACAGGCTATTTGAAGCCATTTACATCACCTCCGAGCAGTAGGACCCTGCGGAGCAGCATTATGTCTCTGCTCCCAAAGGTCCACACAAGCAGCAGTGCTGCCATTACAAAAAACTCCAGCAGTGCTGTCACTTTTTTCCCATCCATATTAATCACATGGTGGACAATTTGGGCCAAAGGTCTATAAAACTCCATGACTCGATGGCATCTCCCACCACGAGGCCAATAACCTTCGATGCCTGTGCATTTCCAGTGTTCATCTGATTATTTTTTTTATGTTGTGAGAATTCCTGCCTCCATCACTTCTTCAAGCAGTGTGTTCCATGTTTCATACATGCTAGATAATAAATAAAATCTTCCTCAAATCCCTTCAAAGTCTCTTACCTCTCACCTTCAATTTTTGCCCTCAAAATGATTCAATTAATTTCGACAGGACACCCCCACCTCAATAAAGCCATGCTGACTGTACCTGATCATTGCCAGCCTCTGCAATTTCAGATTAATTCTGTCGATCATTTTACCCATAATTTCTCTGCCACTGACATCAAAGATTAATTCTGTCGATCATTTTACCCATAATTTCTCTGCCACTGACATCAAACTCACCAACATGTAATTACCCCACTTACCCCTGCTTCCTTCCTGAATTAAAGGTTCCACATTTACTGTGCCCGGGATATATTGCATCAAACCCTGGGGAATTTTCCATCCTTCACCCCTACTAAAATATCTGATACCTCCTCCTTTTCAATATTAATTTATTCTGGAATTCCACCATTCCCCAGTCTGACTACTCCAATGCCAATATTCTTCTCCATAATTAAAGCAAATGAGAGTAATTTATTTATTTCCTCACCCCTGCCCTTCAACTCCACACACACATTAGCCCCCAGTATTCCCTGCTCTTTCCCTGGTTGCCTTCTTGCCCTTATTATACTTAAAAAATGCTTTGGGATTGTCCTTAATCTTGCTTGCCGGTGTCATTTTGTGCCCCCTCTTTGATTTTCTAATTCCTTTCATACTTCTCAACAAGTAATAATTGAGCTTTTAAGATGTTAAAAGCTCCCCTGATCAATGATCTTCCTAGGGAACTTGCTTTAGATCTGCACTGTATTATGGGGATTTTTTTTCTGGGTTTGGGGGATGGAGAAATATTTCATTATGCTCAAGAATGATAAATTTTGCTTTAGTGCTGTTTTTCAAAACGGATTAATTAAATTAGCTACCGTTTATCATTCACTACTTAACAAAGTCTTTCATGATTGTGAAAGCCTTTCCCGTGTTTCTGCTCAGCTGTCTTTGACTACTGAAAGTTAACCCAATCTATTCAACACTAAGCTTGAAGTCATCTTTCTAACGCTTCTCTGTCTGTTCTTGAGGTAGGGTGACCAAATCACAGCTTTTATCCATGCTGTGTCTACCCAATGATCTGAGCAATGTCATTATAACTTGTTCTGACTTGTCATCCAATGCTATCCAGCTCCATCCCAGTTCCTGATTTCACTCAATGATAACTGCTGCATGTCTGATAAATAATTTTACCCAAATTCTTTCTGCATTTAGTCAAAGCCTTTTCATGTTATTTCTGTGAAATAGTAGGCACTCGTGTTTTCTGGAACTAAGCACGCTGACCTGCGCATAAATTGCTCTCTGTAAAATGCAACTTCATTCTCCAAATTCACAGTATGTTTTAAACTGCATTTCACCTCTTCAAAATCAGCCTTATCCCAATTCATCTGTGTTGTGTGTCCATTTCTCCCTAAATACAGACAACCAATGTTTTTATTTGTTATCTCTAGTTGATGAATTAACTACCAGGAAGTACTATCATAAAATAAAGTCTGACATTCCAGAGATGAAATTGGAAAACATTTTTTTGCAATGAAATCCAAGGGACTAACAAACCTTGCAATTTTTTTGGAACAAGAACAATATCTGTTTTCTGCTGTAACTAACTGGAAGGTTGGTGAATGGAGTGGAGAAATGCATCAGCAGCTTAAACGTGCTGAATGGCCTCTGCCTTTGATTTCATGTTATTAGCAACTATAATTACATCATTATTGAAAGCCTACCCTTTATTTTTTTTTAATTTATTTGCAGAAGCTAATTCTCCCCATTTAAACCCATTCCACTCAATTCCACCCAAATTAACCTACAACCCTGGATGTTTCTGAAGGCTGGGAGGAAACCGGAGCACCTGATGGGTAATCCACACATACATGGGAAGGACGTGCAATCTCCTTACATAGTGCCATTTGAACCTGTGTCGCTGGCTCTGTAATTGTTCCATGCTAACTGATACGCTCACCATGCATTCACAAAAACCAATGGAGCAGTTGTCAGTGAGCAGGAAAGATTGAGAAAGCCAGTGGTTCTCAACCTTTTTCTTTCCACTCACATACCACTTTAAGTATTCCCTATGCCATAGGTGCTCTGTGATTGCTTAAGGTGGTATGTGGGTGGAAAGAAAAAGTTTGAAAACCGCTGTTTTAATCATCCCTAATTGATTCATTATGTGCATGGTTTCATCTTCTTTCTTTCTTCTTTGGCTTGGCTTCGCGGACGAAGATTTATGGAGGGGGTACAAAGTCCACGTCAGCTGCAGGCTCGTTTGTGGCTGACAAGTCCGATGCGGGACAGGCAGACACGATTGCAGCGGTTGCAGGGGAAAATTGGTTGGTTGGGGTTGGGTGTTGGGTCTTTCCTCCTTTGTCTTTTGTCAGTGAGGTAGGCTCTGCGGTCTTCTTCAAAGGAGGTTGCTGCCCGCCAAACTGTGAGGCGCCAAGATGCACGGTTTGAGGCGATATCAGCCCACTGGCGGTGGTCAATGTGGCAGGCACCAAGAGATTTCTTTAGGCAGTCCTTGTACCTTTTCTTTGGTGCACCTCTGTCACGGTGGCCAGTGGAGAGCTCGCCATATAACACGATCTTGGGAAGGCGATGGTCCTCCATTCTGGAGACGTGACCCATCCAGCGCAGCTGGATCTTCAGCAGCGTGGACTCGATGCTGTCGACCTCTGCCATCTCGAGTACTTCGACGTTAGGGATGTAAGCGCTCCAATGGATGTTGAGGATGGAGCGGAGACAACGCTGGTGGAAGCGTTCTAGGAGCCGTAGGTGGTGCCGGTAGAGGACCCATGATTCGGAGCCGAACAGAAGTGTGGGTATGACAACGGCTCTGTATACGCTTATCTTTGTGAGGTTTTTCAGTTGGTTGTTTTTCCAGACTCTTTTGTGTAGTCTTCCAAAGGCGCTATTTGCCTTGGCGAGTCTGTTGTCTATCTCATTGTCGATCCTTGCATCTGATGAAATGGTTTCATAAATCCAAAGGAAATGGACCAACGACAATTTTTCTCAAACAAAATATTTCCATAACAATTAGGTCTCGAGCAGTCCCTTACAGAGCACCTATCGCATAGGGAATACTTAAAGTTGTATGTGAGAGGAAAGAAAATGGTTGAGAACCACTGCTCTAGTTACTTGGTCAGGTATATGGCAAATGGAATTTAATCCAGAAAAGCAAAAGGTGATGCAAATGAGGAGGGGCAATGAGTAAGGTAATACATTGCAAATGGTGAGGCATAAAATGTATGGAAAAACAAAGGGTATTTGGAGCATGGCCCACAGATCCTTAAAATTGCAAGGCAGGTTCTTTGGCTTGGCTTCGCGGACGAAGATTTATGGAGGGGGTAAAAAGTCCACGTCAGCTGCAGGCTCGTTTGTGGCTCACAAGTCCGATGCGGGACAGGCAGACACGATTGCAGCGGTTGCAAGGGAAAATTGGTTGGTTGGGGTTGGGTGTTGGGTTTTTCCTCCTTTGCCTTTTGTCAGTGAGGTGGGCTCTGCGGTCTTCTTCAAAGGAGGTTGCTGCCCGCCAAACTGTGAGGCGCCAAGATGCACGGTTTGAGGCGTTATCAGCCCACTGGCGGTGGTCAATGTGGCAGGCACCAAGAGATTTCTTTAGGCAGTCCTTGTACCTTTTCTTTGGTGCACCTCTGTCACGGTGGCCAGTGGAGAGCTCGCCATATAATACGATCTTGGGAAGGCGATGGTCCTCCATTCTGGAGACGTGACCCATCCAGCGCAGCTGGATCTTCAGCAGCGTGGACTCGATGCTGTCGACCTCTGCCATCTCGAGTACTTCGACGTTAGGGGTGTAAGCGCTCCAATGGATGTTGAGGATGGAGCGTAGACAACGCTGGTGGAAGCGTTCTAGGAGCCGTAGGTGGTGCCGGTAGAGGACCCATGATTCGGAGCCGAACAGGAGTGTGGGTATGACAACGGCTCTGTATACGCTTATCTTTGTGAGGTTTTTCAGTTGGTTGTTTTTCCAGACTCTTTTGTGTAGTCTTCCAAAGGCGCTATTTGCCTTGGCGAGTCTGTTGTCTATCTCATTGTCGATCCTTGCATCTGATGAAATGGTGCAGCCGAGATATGCAGGTTACTGATGTGGTTTAACACAGGTCTCTTTCCTTTATCAGCTGAAGCACAAAATATAGGAGCTGAGAAGTTATGCTGAAATTGTTAACTGGAGCTGACGAATTGTGTACATTTCTTGTCATTATGTTATTCAAAAGGAGTGATCGCACTGGAAACGGTGAAAAGGACATTTAAGAGGATGTTGCCAGGGCAGGAAATTTGTGATTGAGGAATTAATGGGTCAATTGGGATTGTTTCCCAAGGAATGGAGGAAGATGAGGGCAAAGGTTATTGAGATGTATATTGTGGTCATTTTAATTTATACTATTATTATAGGTGTAGCTTGGATACCTGTATTACTACAGGAAGTAAGAATTCAGAATCAGAATCAGGATTTATTGTCATGAACAAGTCATGAAATTTCATGTTTTGTGGCAGCGTCACAGTGTAAAATTACATTTTATAGCCATCTTACAACATTACTATAAAATAAAATAATAATTAAGGCACAAAAATAAGGCAGTGTTTTTGGTTCATTGATTATTCAGGAACCTGCTGGCAGCGGGGAAGAGGTAGGGTGACCAAACCACAGCTTTTATCCATGCTGTCCTTGTGCCACTGAGGGCTCGTCTTTAGACTACTGTACCTTTTCCCCAATGCTAGCAGAGTGGGGGTCTTTGAGGATAGATGCCGCTTTTTTAAGACATTGCCTCATGTAGATGTGCTCGATGGAGTGAAATCTGGTCTGCAGGCTGAGATAACAACCCTCTGGAGTTTATTCTTGTCCTGACACTTGGCACCTCCAGACCAGGCAGTGATGCAACCAGCCAGAATGCTCTCCACAGTACACCTGTAGAAGTTTATGAGACTCTTTGATGACATACCAAACCTCCTCAGACACCTCACAAAGTATAGCCGCTGGCGAGCCATCTTTGTGATGCATCAACATGGAGGCTCCATGGCAGATCCTCGGAGATGTTGACACCCAGGAATTTAAAGTTCTTAACCCTCTTCACTACTGAGTCAACAATCATCTCCTTGGTTTTGCTGATGTTGAGCGCAAGGTTGTTGGTGTTACACCACTCAATGAGCTGATCTATCTCCCTCCTGAAAACTTCCTCATTGCCATTTGTGATTCTGCCGACAACTGTGGTGTCATCAGCAAATTTGCTGATAGCATTGGAATTATGCCTGGCCACAGTCATGGGTGTATAATGAGTAGAGCAGTGGGCTAAGCACTCATGCTTGGGGTGTACCCGTGTTGATGATCAGTGAGGAGGAGACGTTGTTTCCAATTCGTACTGACTATGGTCTTCCAATAAAAAAGTCAAGGATCCAGTTGCAGAGTGGAGTGCAGAGTCCTAGAGTTTGTAGCTATTTGACCAGCACTGAGGGAATAATGGTACTGAAGGCCGAGCTTGAAGAACAGCTGTATGTATGAGTTGCTGTTTTCGAGGTGATCCAGAGCTGAGTGGGGAGCCAGCAATATTGCATCTGCTGTGGAGCGGTTGTGACTATAGGCAAATTGCAGTTGGTCCTGATTTTTACTTAGGTACATGTTAATTCTGCCCATGACCAGACTCTCAAAGCATTTCATCACAGTAGAGTTGATGCTACTGGGCGATAGCACCAGTAACTGACTCTTGCCCCATTTTACACAGGGACAGGGTAAGTAGTAAGAGTTTGTTTTCCAGTGTGGAAGCATCAAATGTTACAAGAAAGAGGTTTAAAATCAGAGGGTGAATGGTTAAATGAGATGTGAAGCACTTCGACAGATGTGTGGTGGAAAGTATCCTGGCTGTCTACACTAAGGCCTGGTATGGGCACTAATGCCTCTGACCAGAAAGCCCTGTAAAAGGTAATGAACACAGCCCAGTACATCACTGGCAAAACTCTCTCCACCATCAAGAATATCTACATGAAACGCTGCTGTCATTTAGTTGACTTGTTCACTAGTATGCTTTATATTTCAATGGGCTCATGTTTTTATAAATAGCACCAAACTACTCATTGGAGTAGTGGCTTGTTTTTAATGTGAATGTGGGAGAGCTACACACCCACTTAAATACAAGTTCAAAGCCTTGAGAATTCTGTAAGCTGACATCTGCACAGAGTCCAGACAACCTAACTCAGTTGAAAACAACTGTCGGGATTCCAGAAATGAGAGGGCTTTTAGTCAGTAATTCCTGCTGCAGCCACCACTTAGTTCTGGAATCCATCTCAGTCATTCATTTGGGGTAAGCCCATTATCATTTTGAGAGACCATGTCATTGTTAATTATTAAACATACAGTATACTGTATACTGAGTGCTCTCTTTGGTGCCCTGAAAGAACACAAGTTTACCAGATAGAAAACCCGGCCCACTTGATAGAAAAATCTTCCCTTTTAATAATTATTCCATGAAAAGTTGCTGTAAGAACCCAGTTGTATAAGCCAAAACAAAAGAAAGGACATTTATTCATGATAGAAACTACAAGTATAAAGCAAAAATGATAGCCATTTTTTGGGATGGGAATGTGCAAAGCTGGGAGGGAGCAGTGAGGATGTACATACAGATGCGTGATGCAGCACATGGTATTATCATATAAAATATATTAGCTGCAATGCCTGGTAAATTCTTGCCTACTTCCTTAGAAATATGTACAAAGCAAATGTTTGGTTCAGTTTAATTCATTGTCAGATAAACAAAAGATTACAATAAGTACCAACAACAACCTTCCACTCAATGTCATCAAAACTAAGGAGCTGATTGTTGATTTCAGGAAGGGAAAACCAGAGGAATACAATCCAGTGATGATTGGGGGATCAGAGGTGGAGAGGGTGAGTAAATTTAAGTTTTTGGGAGTCACTATCTTGGAGGATGTTTCCTGGACCCGACACACCAATGGCATCACAAAGAAAGCACATCAGCACCTCTACTTTCTCAGGAGTTTGCGGAGGTTTGGTATGACATCAGAAAGCCTGGCAAATTTCTACAGATGTGTGGTCTGGTATGGTATGGTCTGGTATGGGGACAACAATACCTCTGAACATAAAGCCCTCCAAAAGGTAGTGGACACAGCCCAGGACCACACAGGTAAAATCCTCCCTCGAGAACATCTACAAGGAATTCTGCCATCAGATCCACATCACCCAGCACATGCTCTGCTCTCACTGCCACAAGACTCTCACCACTAGGTTCAGGAACAGCTGCTACCCCTCCACCATCAGACACCTCAACAACAAACTCAATCAGGGACTTATTTAAGGACTCTTACTTGTGCATTTTATTGATTTTCTTTTGTTCCCTTTAATATTGCACAGTCACCTAGTTTACATTTGTTATCTGTATACATACATTATCTTTATTTGTTTACATGTAGACACTGTGCAGTTTATTTTTGCACTCCTAGAAAGTGGTAATTCTGCTTTGCCTGCAAAAAAAGAAGAATCTCAGGGTTGTATGTGATGTCATGTATGTACTCTTGACAAAACATCTGAATCTGATGTGAAATCTGATATCATTGTTCTTCCCTATCAGTCTCCTCAATTGTGTTTCAATTAAACTCAGTGGGAATTTTTATAGTCACGTATGAGCGCTGGAGGAAAATCCATGGACACGATAACTCTGAGGGGCTTTCTTTTGCTTTTCTTTGACTGTAAGAGGGACTTCAGGCAATTTCTGTCAAAGGTGAATCTGTCTGCCTTACAAATTAAACAAATTTTGTTTAATATTGCACTTTATTATATGACAATAAATTAAATATTGATGACTTCAAAGTCCTTTCATTAGTGGAATATTTGTTCAGTACATATTATACATTGCATAAAATTAGTGGATGTAGGGAAAGAATTATCCCTGAGAATAATGTACTCCATAGTGTCAGTTATCTTCAGTGCTACAATCTGAGTTGAATCTTCTCAGTGCTTAGACTTAGCCTGACCAGCAAGTTGGACCTCAGTTTCCAGGACACTTGGTATTAAAGTGTCAAGAAAAAGTTTAAAAAGTCAGCACAGCATTTGTTCAATATGTTCAGAGGGAGAGGTGACAATTAAAATCCGGAACCTGCTGAGAGCCAGATCACAGGCATTTATGTCCAGAGATCAAGATCAATACAGAAGGAACAGGTATGACCAGCGAAAAGTTATCTCCCTGATGAATTGGAGATTCTGGATGAAAATGGAAACAACAAGGGACACCTGACCGCTGTGGCAGGGCCAAAATGCCACAACCTGCACAAAACTAAATTCATTAAAGTAGCAGATGGCAAAGCCTCACTCCCAGAAAAACTCAATGCCATCTATGCCAGATTTGACAACAGTGGCAGTGAAGAACCTCCCCTCTGCACCCCCATGTCCCCTGATGATAACATCCTGTCCGTATCTGAGGATGACATATGTGCTGTCTTCAGGAGAATGGATCTGAGGAAAACATCCGGCCAGGACAGAGTACCTGGCCGAATATTAAAAATCAGACCAACTTACCAATGTATTCACAGATATCTTCAGTACCTCAGTCCCAAAGGGACTGTTTTAAACAGGCATCAATCATACCAGTACCTAAGAAGAGTGTAGTAACCTGCCTTAACAACTATCGACCAGTAGCACTTAAATCAACAGTGATGAAGCGGATCAGTCCTATCTTTTTTAAAAAAATTTTTATTTTTCACACTATGAACCATACTAACCAAAATACACACAAACATTTCCCTCTTGAATATACACAGTCTCATTTTCTCCCCTTTTTCCCCCCCTCCCCACCCACTCAACGTTCAACCTATATGATACATTAAACCCATTAAACAATGTCATCACACAATGAAAATAAACAAGAAATTTGTGTCATCTACTTTTACATACTGGGTCAGTTCATTTCGTCTTCTTCTCCTTCTGTCATTTTAGGCGGTGGAGGTCTGTGGTAGGACTTATCTGTTGTGTTCCATGTACAGTTCCCAAATTTGTTCTAATACTGTGATGTTATTTCTTAAATTGTATGTTATCCTACCTGAGTGGTGAGATGGATACATTCCAGCAGGAGCCATCTCACTGGCTCTGCACAAAGCCCTGGAGCTCCTGGACAGTAAAGAGGCATTCATCAGGATGTGTTTTATTGACTACAGTTTGCCATTTAACACCATCATCCCCTCAAAACTGATCAGCAAACTCTAAGACTTGGGAGTTAATACCCCACTTTGTAATTAGATCATGGATTTCCTCACCTCCAGAGCATGATCAGTGAGGATTGGGAAGAACATCTCCTTCACAATCTCCATCAGTACCAGAGCGCCACAGGGCTGCATTCTTAGCTCTCTGCTCTACTCACTTTACACCTACGACTGCGAAGCTCAGTACAACAATAACACCATCTACAAGTTTGCTGAAGATACCACGGTAGTGGGTTGTATAAAGGAAGGGGATGATTCAGCATACAGAATGGAGATTGAAAACTTGGCTGAATGGTGCACCAACAACAACATTGTACTCAATGTCACCAAAACTAATGAGCTGATTGTTGACATCCAGAAGGGAAAGACAGAGGTATATAATCCAGTGATCATTTGGGGATCAAAGGTGGAGAGGGTGAGTATACTTAAGTTCTTGGGAGTCACTATCTCAGAAGATCTTTCCTGGACCTATCACACTAATGGCATCATGAAGAAAGCACATCAGTGCCTCTCCTTCCTCAGGAGTTTGTGGAGAGCCTGCCAGAAACCCTGGCATATTTCTACAGATGTATGGTGGAAATTGTCCTGACCAGCTGCATCATGGTCTGGTATGGGGACACCAATACCCCTGAATCTAAAGCCCTGCAAAAGGTAGTGGACACAGCCCAGGAAAGCCAAGCAAAACCCTTCCAACTATTGAGTACATCTACAGGGAACTCTGCCTTTGGAAAGCAGCAACAATCATCAAGGATCCACACCACGCAACACATGCTCTGTTCTTGCTGCTGCCATCAGGAAAGAGGTGCAGGTGCCACAAGGCTCGCACCACCAGGTTCAGGAACAGTTGCTACCTCTCCACCTCCAAATCCTCTGTATTGACAGTTTGTTTACATTCATTATCTGTTTACATTTCTTTTATTTGTTTACTTGTTTATGCTGTGTAGACTTTTTTTGCACTAAGAATAAGTAGTAATTCTGCCATGCCCACAGGAAAAGGAATATCAGGTTTTATGTGATGTCATGTATATACTCTGACAATAAATCTGAATGTGACATTGAGATTTGAAAGCTTAATTGGTAAGTGGGATTAAGTGAATATCACAACTCCTAAGTACTTAAAGAACCATTACATTCAAATAAAGGCAGGCTCCAATAATCTAGTGCCCTTGAGACTTTGGTAATGCCAGCGCACATTTTCTCGACGATCAGAGATTATCCTGACTAACATTTAATTCATTTTGTTTAGCTATTAGCCAGTAGTATAATAAATGTTCCTGTAATTTTAAAGGGAATGCAAGAAATCGGGACTGGGTGAGTTGAAATGGAAGTTAGGAGATGGGGTGTTGGTGAGTTTAAAGGGAGTGTGAAGAACAGAGTCCTGGTGAGTATGAAAGGGAGTGTAGGAATTGGGGCTCTGTTGAGTTTAAAGAGGCACAGAAACAGGATCTAGAGAATTTAAAGGGGACATCAGAAATGGAGTGATGGAGTTGAATTTCATAGGGACCAAAAGAAGGGGTGCTGGAAATGGGGCAAACCTGAGTTGAAAGAGAGTGCAGGAAACAGCATATGTCAAAGTAAGTATCAAACAATTGGAGTTTCTGAGCAGTTAGATAGCAGTTTATTGGAGTTTTACTGTAGTAGATGTTTATAGTGAAATAGGGTCCCCAGTATTCAAACTGGGACAACTATATCAAGTCACAACCAGGATCGATATCTCCTATCGATATGGGAGCTCCTGTTGGGGAGGGTTTAAATAGTAATGCAGGGGAATGGGTACCTGATCTGGAAATTATAGGAGAGGACAACAGGATAGAATTGAAAGCTAGAAAAATAAAAAGCAGAATGGCACAGAAGACGGAAGGGTGGAAAGTGAATAAAGGTGCAATAGACCCAAAGGTGATGCTAATGTAAGGAAATCTGGTAAATAGACAAAATTAAGAGCTCTACAGCTAAAAGCACAATATATGAAACAAAATCAATAAACTAAAAGCACAAATAGAGATAAATTGATGTGATCTGATAGCCATAATAAAGAGAACATTACAAGATCATCAAAGCTGGGAATTCAATATTCTGGAATATTGGACTTAAGAAAGTCAGGTGGAGAGACAGAAATGCTGGGGCATGGAATGCATTCAAGGGACAAAATAATTGCAGTTGTGCGAGATGACAGACTTAAATTTAGAGTACATTAAGGTGGAAATAAAAACATTCAGGAGAAATAGCAAGGAGAAAAAAAAACAAGACCAGGATTTGTGCAGAGACCCTAAAATAGTTCCCAGCTGAAAATCTCAGTTGCAAGCCATTTTAATTCTCTTCCCATTCCCACTCTGACCTGTCTGTCCTTGACCTCATCCATTGCCAGGGTGAGGCCACATGTAGATTTGAAAAACAGCATATCATATTTCTTCTGGGTAATCCACAACATAATGGTATAAACATTGAATTTTCCAAGTTCAGAGAAGCTCCATGCCAAGCCAGCTCCACTGTTTTCATCAGCCCTTCACCTGATCTCATTGTCCTAGCCCATCAAGTTCTTGATTTTCATTCACTCCATCACCCCATCCCCACAGTGATCTCCGTGCTTATTAACTACCTCCCCGCAGGGCAGTGGAATATCATAAAATTAAATTATCTCTCTTACACACACACATCTCCAATTAAAAAACAGTGCCACAATACATTGATTTTCAGAGACTGGGATATGGTTATAGAAATGACAGGTCGAAATATGTCTTTAGGTGTCAATATGTCGCTAGAGACCTTTCACCCGATCGAAAGAGGCCGCTGCAGATTACTACCGCACCACCACCAAGGCCAGATTTTCCAGTGTCTGCTGGACACTGGATGTTAGATTGTCTTTTTTTAAAGGGAAAACAACTATCACAGTTCGCCGTCTCTCGAGGTCGAAGCCACAGCATCTCACCCACAAGGCCTCAGCGATCCCGGACATGCATCTTCGGGACCCCCGAACCAGGCCCACAACTCTGCCACTCCAGACACCTTGGGATACCTCCTCTGGCTCCACCACTCTGAACACCTCGGGACACTTCTTCCGACTGCGCCACGTTGTCTCCACAACCCCTGGCAACGGGCAACGTCAACTCCAGCGCCAAAGACTGAAGGCTATATTGCCCCAGCAGAGGCCTCTATCCCCTCAACCTTTCGAGTCCACAACGTAAGCTCCATTCCCTGGTAGTCAAGTCTGTACACTTCGTGGCCTCTTTTGGTCAAGAGGTCTGCTCTTGCTTGGCGTTCCCCAAATTTCAACATCCAACTCCTTGTGTTCCAATATCCATCCTCGTCTGCTCAGAGTGAGCACGGTGCCCACTTGAGTGGGGGTTCCTGCAGTTCCTGGTCCGAAGAGGCAATTGCGGACTACAGTCATGCCGTCATCTTGGACATTGGTTAACCAATATGGTTAACCAAGGTATGTAGTATGTTGAATTAGAAGATATACAAGGTGGCAAACATTAGTGGTAGACCTGAAAAGTGGGAAATTTTGGAATCTAAAGATGGCAGACTAAAATGTGAATAATTTTCAACATCAGAAATCACCACTACCTCAATTCCCAGTGTAGCCTGAAGAAAAGGATATTTGAAGATCAAGAGCTCAGACTTGACACAAAACCCACAGTCACCTGGTCAGCATACAACGGGCGAGGCAGAATTACCACTTATTGGTAGTGCAAAAAAAAAACTGTACAGAATGTACACATGTAAACAAATAAAAAAATGTAAATAAACTGACTGTGCAATACAGAGAAAAAAATATCAATGAAGTGCAAAAGTAAGTGTCCTTAAATGACTCCCTGATTGAGTTGGTAGCTGATGAGTCTGATGGTGGAGGGGTAGCAACTGTTCCTGAGCCTGGTGGTGCGAGTCTTGTGGGACCTATACCTCTTTCCTGTGGTGTGGATGATTGCTGCTGTTCCCTGTAGATGTTCTCAATAGTGGGGAGGGTTTTGCCTGTGATGTCCTGGCCTGTGACTATTACCTTTTGCAGACTTTAAGCACAGGTTTATTGGTGTGGCCATACCCGACCAGTCAGCACACTTGCTATCACACATCTGTAGAAATTTTGTCACAAACTCCTGAGGAAGTAGAATTGTTAACGTGCTTTCTTCATGATGCCATTAGTGTGTTGGGTCCAGGAAAGATCCACCGAGATAGTGACTCCCAAGAACAAACTGTTTCTGAGATGTGGCCACCCACAGCAGGCACTTCAAGGCATTGGTTCATTATCAATCCTGCCACTTCAAAGTCCCCCATATTCGTTGGATGATCTAGTGAAGCTCCATCAGTTCAAAACACTGATTCAGATACAGGAGGAAGACTGTCATCTGTTGGCTACAGTTTCAGTGTTCATGAGCCTTACGCCTGTGCTTTGATTTTAGTTCATATGTGTTAAGCTTTGATGTTATCGGTCACTGGGTCTCCCCCCTGCACATGGTAGCAAAGGCAGTGGGAGGGTGGAGGTCATTCAGAGACTAATGCCACCTCACCGAAGACACCACACTAGACAGGTATCCTGTACCATATAGACCGAATTTCACCGCAAACCTACGGGGGGCATGGATATTTTTGTAGGTCAACCTCATCCGAGGCTATCATCAGATCCTGGTCCATCCCGATGACGTCCCTAAAACTGTGATCATCACCCCCTTTGGGCTGTTTGAGTTCCTTTCGGGTTCAAAACTGCAGTCCAGACCTTCCAGAGACTGGTGGACACGGTAGGCCGGGACTCTCAGGTTTGCGTTCATTTACCTGGACGATGTCCTGATACCCAGCAGCAATCCCAAAGAACACACAACCCACCTAAGACAATTGTGCACCTACCTCAGCAACTTCAGCCTCACAATCAACCTGGCCAAATGTCAGTTTGGGCTAGAGACAATAGACTTCCTGGGCCACAGAATCAACAAACACGGGGTGACATCCGGACTGAAAAGGTAGAGGGCGTCAGGCACTTCATCAAACCCCACATAGCAAAGGGTCTCCAGGAATTCACCAGTATAATCAATATTTTCCACTGTTTCATACCGGCAGCAGTCCACATCATGCACCCCCTGTTCATACTCATGGTGGGGAAGAAAGAAGATGTCACCTGGGACAGGGAAGCATCAGAGGCATTTCAGAATGCAAAAGATGAACTTGCCAATGTTACACTTCTGGTGCACCCCAAGACAGATGCCCTGACCACCCTCACAGTCGACACCTCCAACACTGCGGTCAGGGGCATGCTTGAATAGTTGATCGAGGGGTAGGGCAACCCATGGCATTCTTTAACAGACAGCTCTGGCCACCTGAACTTTACTACAGCGCCTTTGATCGTGAACTCTTGGCACTGTATCTGGAGGTCCGGCACTTCAGGTACTTTTTGGAAGGGAGGCAATTTAAGGTTTTCACAGACCACAAACCATTAAGCTTCGCCTTCAATAAAGTGTTGAACCTGTGGTCAGCCAGCAGAGGAACCTGTCCTACATATAACCATATAACCACTTACAGCACAGAACAGGCCAGTTCAGCCCTACTAGTCCAGGCCATAACAAATCCCCACCCTCTTAGTCCCACTGACCAGCGCCCGGTCCATACCCCTCCAGTCCTCTCCTATCCAAGTTTACCATGGACATTGAACACATCGCTGGAAAAGCCAACATAGCGGCCGACGCACTGTCATGACCAGCGATTCAGGCCCTCTAGACCCTGTCCCAGGGCATAGACCATGTGGCCCGGGCCAAGGCACAGCAGGCAAACCCCGAGATTCCTGCATACAAGACAGCGGCCTCAGGCCTCAAGCTAGAAGATGTCATTTAGGTACCCAGACACTCCTGTGCGATGTGTCCACCATCAAACCCTGCCCCATCATACCAGAATCGTGGAGATGGCAGGTTTTCCACAAGGTTCACAACCTGGTATACCCAACCTGGCATATCAAGATGGTAGTCAGCAGATTTGTCTGGCACTGCTTCTGAAAGCAGGTCAGCCAATGGACCAACATCTGCACACTCTGCCAGGCGTCAAAGGAGCAAACATACTGAAAGCACCCCCTCCCAAACCTTTGAGCCAGCACAATTAAGTTTCAGTCATGTCCGCATTGATAACGTTGGACCACTGCTGGCCTCCCGGGGGGCAATGTACCTTTTGACGATGGTCGACCACTCCACTAGATGGCCAGAAGCAGCTCCACTGGCAGATACAACAACCAAGATCTGCGCCAAAGCTTTGATCAACACCTGGGTGGCAAGGTTTGTAGTTCCAGAACATATGACTTCAGATAGGGGTGCACAATTCACTTTAGGGCTCTAGGCAGTACAGGCCAACCTTCTGGGAACCCAACTCCATCACACAACAGTATATCACCCCCAGGCCAACAGGTTGGTGGAGCGGTTCCACAGACATCTGAAGGCAGTCCTGATGGCTCAGCTCAAGGCACTGCATTGGACAGATGAACTACCATGTGTCCTCCTGGGAATCCACACAGCACCAAAGGAGGATTTCAATGCCTCGGTGGCAGAAATGGTTTACAGCACCCCCTTGGACATAGCAGGGGAGTTCTTGGCCTCTGTCAAGAACCACCAGCGGAGACGTTGGAAAAGTTAAGGGAGTGACTAGCCCCAACACAGTCTTCACCACAAAGACAACCCTAGAGATTTATCCCCAAGGATCTAAAGGCATGTAAATGCATCTGTGCGAAGGGGAGCACACCACACGCCTCTGGAACGACTATACGAGGGGCACTACCGAGTAATCAGACACAACGGATCCACATGCATATTGGCCCTCAGCGGTAAGGAAGAGACTTTCACTATCGACCGCCTCAAACCAGCTCACATGGTCACCGCCATCCAGTCACTACGTAGCCCCCGCGACGCAGGGGCACGCCACAAAATCAAAGGCCACACCCAGATTGTCAGTTCTGGAGGGGTGGAGTCATGTAGCAGCCCATTATCCAGGAGGTGACCTGATACACAAAATGGCGGATGAACGCTAGGACCTCGCAAGGCTCGCGCAGGCTAATGACCTTTCTCCCCGGCCGACTGCCTGCACGGTGGGAACACCGACCAATCAACAGCTGGAGTGCCGTCGATGTCACTTCCGCCGGCAACGGCGGGAAAACCGGGCCCAGCGGCGGAAAACTGGGCCTATATAAGCAGGAGGAGAAGGAGCAATAAACCAGTCTTGACTATAACCGCATCGAAGGTGTGTCGTTCTTCCACTCTCTGCTGCAGCGCCCATTAGTCTGTTAAAACAATGACACCCTTCAAAACTGCTTTACTGGCCATAAAGCATTCTGGGTACCTTGGGGTCACCAGGGGCACCATACAAGGAAAAGGTCCTTTTTAATATTCTTACAAATCACCAATTTTATTGATCATCTTAAAATGTGATGAATATTTAATGTCAGATATTTCAACCCATTCTGGTTGCAAGATGAAAAGACTAAAATTAAAAGTGGCCTTTTCAGAGCAGCAGAGTTTCAGTGATAGGCAGGCATGGAGCTGAGTGAATGGGCTCCAGCTGGTTCCTCAATGTGATTTTATCTGTAACATTGCCTGAAGCTATTTCTCTGAAATAAGACACCTGAAAGTGCTTTTACTTGTTCTGAGACCTTGTATCAGGGAGCAACATCCATGGCCACTTTTTTTGTTTTTAACACCGCTGGTGTGGAAATGCTGCTTTGGGAAAGGAAACCTAATGCCTTGGTTCTCAGCTTTGCCCAACTGCTACATTATTGTCGGCCAAATTCAGACCCTAAGCTGTGGAATGGGTTTTGAGCCCACAACTCTCCTACCTTTGTGCTCCTGTGGCTCAAAATGGGTTCAGCTCAGGTAGGGACCTTGGCCAGTCGGGCTAATTTAGGCTGAAGGGCCTTTCTGTCTAACTCTCTGACTCGCTATCATTCTGCAATGACCACAACCACTGAGCCAAGGATGACACTGGTGACAGACGAAAGAGGGAATGAAGGCTTTCATGTTGATTCCAGGGAACGCAGGAACGTAGGTCCACAGAGTAGACGTAGACTGTTGCGAAAAAAAGTGGCAATGTTTCAGAAATACTTAACTGGAATACTGACATTTGCAGTGCAATTATAGTACATGTATTACAATCCATATTCTAACTGAAACACACAAAACTGCTGGAGAAAATCAACAGGTCACAGCATCTATAAGAAAAGGAAGCCAACATTTTGGGCCTGAGCCCTTCATCAAGATACAGAAAAAACCGCAATATCCAGCACCTATGGGAATTGGTAAGTCCCGGATAAGTGAGCTTGCCGTTTGCTTGAGATTGAGCGTTGTGTGGATTGTGTGGATAGGGGCTGCCAATTTTAGCCATTCGTATTTTTTACCTATTTATTTTCTGTGATTTTATTTGCTGGTTGCTTGAATTCTGGATAACGGGGATTTTTATTGTACCTTGACCTTACCTTACCTTGACAAGGGGCTCATCCTCAAAACTCAAGTTAACCTTTACTTCCTATAGATGCTATAGGAAACAGAATAGTAGCTTGCACTGACAAAAGATGTCCTAAACTCACTGGAATCAGTTGGGCTAGAGAGAACCAGGACATCACACCTAAAAGTTATGCAACAGGAGAAGGAATCCAGATGAGAGGTGATGGTTGTGTAGCCAGAGGACAATGAATAGGTTTCCAGCTCAATCTTCACTATATTCCTGCAAACAAAAGTTGGACTTGTTCCAAGGCGCTCAGCTCAGTAGTAGTTTTTGTGTACTCAAAGTCAGGGCCCTCATTAGTTTTCAACTTAAAAGGACATTGGGGGAATTTTTTTTCTTTGATCGCAGGTTCATTATTCACTCCACTTTAATTTGTTTTAAATTTAGACATACAACACAGTAAGAAGCCAGTTCAGCCCACGAGCTCATGCCCACCAATTTACACCCAATTAACCTACAACCCCTGGTATGTTTCGAACAGAGGGAGGAAACCGGAGCCCCCGGGGAAAACACCACACAGACATGGGGAGAAAGTACCAACTCCTTACAGACAGCGCAGGACTTGAACCTCGGTCCCAATCCCTAACCCTGCCACCCATCTACAACCCCAATGGGAGGACACAGGAGCCCCCACGCAGGTAGTCAATTTTGCAAAAATGCTCCAATAATTGGATCTCTTGCAAACATAAGGATTCAAAACATTCAAAATTCAATAGGAACTTAAAACCTGTGGAATCACTTCTTTCATTTGATGTTCACAGACATCAGATCGGGTTGTTGCAATTGTCGTAATAAACAAATATACCCAAGACAACAAAATTACACACGATACTTACAAACATATGATTTGGGCCCCACAAGTCTGTGCTACCATTTTTGAGGATCAATGCTGATCTGACTTTAACCACTACTCCACATTCCCATCCACCCACAATCACCTTTCACTCTCTTGCTAATCACGTATCTATCTATTTCTCTCCCAATTATATTCAAAGACTCTGCTTCCAGCAGAGTCCCAGCAACTGTTTCCAGTGAGCTTGGGACACCTTTCGCCACCACAAACTACTATTCTGTTTCCTATAGCATCTATAGGAAGTAAGGCTTAATCTGCGTTTCATACTTGGTTTGCGTAGCGGTTAATGCAATGCTGTTACAGTGCCAACAATCGGGGCCATGGTTTGAATCCCACGTTGTCTATAAAGAGTTTGTATGTTCTCCCCTTATCTATGTGTGTTTCCTCCAAGGGCTCTGGAGGAAAACGTACCGGAGGTTGCAGGTCAATTGGATGTGATTGGGCGGGATGGGCACATGGGCCGAAAGGGCCTGTTACCGTGCTGCATGTCTAAATTAAATTTAAAAATCACTTCCCTGAAAAATTGTTGCCTTCTTTTTCAATGAAATGGGGTGACCCCTGAACTTTAGACAGTACAGGTACACGATCCTTTATACGGACATCTAAAATCCGGAAAGCTCCAAAATCTGGTAAGTGGGAGAGAGGCGGCCGGGTGGCTGGCACTTGGGGGAGGTGGCCGAGGGACCGGTGCTTGGGGGAGGCGGTCGGATGGCCGGCGCTTGTGGGAGGCTGCCAGGCGGCAGAGGGACCGGTGGTTGGGGGAGACGGCCGAGTGACTGGAAGGGGATGGGGGTGGATACGGCAGCACAATTCAGGTGGGCTTTCCGAAATCCAGAAAAGTCCAAAATTCGGAACACACTGTCTCCCAAGGGTTCCAGATAAAGGATTGTGTACCTGTAATCTAATTCTATGTTGTCCCAGAAGTGGACCCAACTTTCCACATCCTCCCTGTCAAGATGCTTCAGGACCTTGTCTTTTTTTCATGTCCAGGTCAATTATATGTAGACTTTACCACATACTTGGGCAAAGAGATGAAATGGTTTCTATCCCGCAGAGCCCTATTATGATGCGGCTCCTACAGCAGTCATCATGGCGACAAGCACAGTAACGATCTTTTCTAAATAAAATAAAATGCATGACTGCAATATATTCTTTTTTCAGAAATAGTCACTGAAAATATAGAGGTCCACACGCCGTAGTAATATGTCCCGATAACAGGGCCTACACACCCTTTTACACTTACCTAGTTGAGAATCCCCTATTTTGCAGGGACTGAAGTTCAGTCCTAAAATAACTGCAGTCAAATCCAACTGAAAAAATTACCTCACCCTTAATCAAGAACCCCCCTCCAGTTTCACCTCAGTGCACAGGTCTGAAAGACTTGGGTTTCTCAGAAGATGGCAGAAAGCTGGCCGAAGATGGCAGCAGAAAGGCTCCTGGGTGCTGATGGGGTGTAACATACCTGATGAAGACCAGGCCTTGGGCAGAGCTGTGTCCTTTAACTATAGACACAGCAGATGAGCACTGAGACTCAGCCATTCTTTAGCAGTAGCCGAAGGTCTGGGGTGCCATATGTTTCACAGCCCAGGGTTTCCATCACTTTCCCCATACAGTGCTAGGCTCCCTCAATTTGGACTCATGACCATCCCAGATCTCTAGAAGCAGAACAGAAGAAAACAAGGAAGAACAATACCAGAGAAATGCAAGAACAGCAGATGCTGCAGTTTTGAGCAAACAATGAAAAGCTAAATAACTCAGTAGGTAAGGCAGCAGTTGTGGAGAGAAATGGTCAGTCACTGTTTTGGATCAGGACCCTTTCTCAAGGGGACGGGAGATAGCCAATGTAAAAGGGGAAGGAGGGGGGACTATGGAGGGGCCAAGCATAAGTGGAATGAAGGTGGGAAAGGTAAAGAAAAAAACATAATATTGAAGAAACTCTGCAGGTCACACAGTACTTTATATAGCAAGATAACCAATGTTTTAGGGTTGAGCCCGTCATCAAGGGCAGCTGAAGAGGAAAGCAGGGGAGGAAACTACTGGAGGGAGCAGGAGGGTTGAGAGAAAGTTTATTCAAGTTCAAGTTTGTCATGTGAAATGGTGCATTTTGTGTGCTATCCAGCAAGTCAACCCATTCATGTTCATCAAATAAAACACAAGACAGAGATATCAATATGTACAGAACAAGGACAACATTATTAATGCAGATCAGGAATAGGTCAAAGAGTACCACCACAAGCCACATCTTCTCCTCCCCACCCCTTTTCATAGGGACAACTCTCTTGGTGACTGCCTGGTGCGCTCATCCCTCCCCACCCATCCTTTCACTCCCTTAGGCACTTCTGGCTGCAAAGGAAAGTAGGTATGAGGCTTATCTGTACATCTCCCCCTCACCTCCATCCAGGTGAGGCAGAATTTCACATGCATCTGGTCGAACTAGTCTACTGCACTCAGTGCACTTGATATGGCCTCCTCTACATCAATGACACCAAACACAGATTGGGTGAATGATTTGCTAACCACCTGCACTCTGTCCTTTGAAAACCTGTTTCAGTTCCCACCCCAATTCAGTTCCACTGTTTCTATCAGTTCCTTATCTGTTTCTACCAATTCCTTATCTGTTCCTGTTCTCACTTTTCTCTCAATCCCTTCCCCCTCGTTACCCTGTCCCTCACCTTTCCCACTTTCATTTGTCCAGTATCCTAATAGCTCGACCCCATCCCAGCCCTCTCCACCCTCCTTTTGATGCTTGTTATCTCCCTTTAGTCTTGAAAAGGGACCTGATACTACACAAGGACTGTTCATTTTTCTCCATGGATGCTGAATCCCTCCACTTTCTCATTGCTTCTTAAAGAACAGCTCATCATTCCAGCAAGTCATTCCCATACAATTCAAACAGTTCAACAGAAAGAGGAGACCAAGAACTTCTGCCCACTGGTTCTCAGTTTTCTGATTTTTGCAATAACTTGGGGAACAGTGCTCAGTGTAAGTACAATTCTCCCTCACAAAGAGATGGGGAAGACGCAGCAAACATCAGCCCTGGAACATGCGCTTGCTTCTAACTATGTAATTGATAGCAGCATTTGGAAACATGTTCAAACATTTTATTTGTTAAACTCATCTGTTATTAGTTAGCAGCATGCTTACCTCAAATTTAAACAATTTGAGGTTCAAATTACTTATTTAGGCCTGTGCCTTTTTTTCCTACATAACAACACCAGTAACATCTCTGAAGCACGATCAATCACACAAAGACTGAAGTTGACGAGACTGAAGGCTTTTATTTGCAAGAGATGGACAGCATCCACGTGTTGGTCGCTCACATTGACCCAGACTCGAACTGGGGGCACGCTTGTGGCATGACAGCCTTCATGGGGAAGAAAGGGGGAGGAGTCATGAGCCAGCCAGTGAGAGCAGGGTCAACTGGAAAGATCATGTCATTTACATATAGCAAATACATACAATAGTTGTTTCACCACAACCTCACAGGTGATTTATTAATTGTAAAAGTCATTGGTGTGTTGCGTAGGTGTGTCCTGAAATTGTGAAACATATTCTTAACTCCAGGTAGTTTCTTCCGTATACTACAGACTAACACATCAGTGTTGCATTATGTCACATTGATAGTCAAACAAAACATTTTTCCCATTGCATTTCTTAGGAATGGGTATGTAACAAAGTTGTGGCAAGAGGATACACAAAATTTAATTATACTCTAATTGATGCTCTTGAGAGATCAGGAGAATTGTGTGTTTCTTGGAATTCTGTTTTTTTGTGACAACAAAGCCTTATCCAGAAAGTTTCAGCCTGCTGATTTCATTGCTATGAAACCTGAAAAAGGTCCTTCTCCACGTGTGAACGTGAGGCATGGAATCCTTACCCTTGGAGCACCCAAAATGTGAGTGCATACACCATGTAATGAAGCACCTACTTTGGACAGAACTACGCAGAGGGTGGTGTTGTATGAAATCCCTGGTTATCAGACGGTATGAAGCATGCTCGCAATTTGGGGAGAGAGCATTAAACAGTCCGAGCAGTCCGTTATCCACTACCACCCAGGATGAACTCCTACCCAGTATTTCTGGGCCTTCAACAGCTAGGCTAAATTTTATGAAAAAAAAAAGGATGGCCCTTAAACAATCTGTTCTGGTTTTTCCTTGTTGTGATGTCATTGAATATACAAAGCTAAAATTAAACAAAAAACTGAGGAGTATCCTTTGAACAAGATCAGCCCAGACTCCTTATTTACACAGAACTAATTGAAAAGCAGTTTGATCTGCATTTTTAGCTCAGACTGAGACTGAAACCCACCAGTTGCATTGTGTGGTTTAATTGAAAACAGCCACTGATTCAGAGTTAATCCCAATTAACTCTTTGTAAACAAAATTGAAAACTTGCTTGGTCCTACTCCACTATATATTGCAGCTACAATTTGGCAAGCCAGAACTAAAGTGCTAGTTTTGGAAGACGCTGAGTAATCGGTCAAAATAAGAAAAAAGTAACTATTTTACAAATGTTATTTAAGTCATCTAGCTGGTGAGTTTACAAGGCAATAAATTACTCCCACGTGCTGAATTAACTCTCAGCCTGCAAGGTGTTATTTATGGCTGAGTTCTGCAGTAGCTAATTTAGCTAAGGAAAAAGGAAACTTCAAGAAATATGATGGGTTAGTACTAGAATGGTATACACTTTTCAGTCATTTTGAAAAATGGTTAAGTGTGAATTAAACTGTTTACAGATCATTTGTGAAAGTCAGTGCAATAAATAATAATTTCAGATAATTATTTTTTAAAAACTCTAAACCAGAAATTTAACTTGGGTTAAGTGAGTTTTGGTGCACTCTTTCTTCTTCATCAACTCAATACTGTTCTTACAGCACGGTCCCTTACAACAGCAGCCATGTCACATTTATCTTTTCACATCAGCACTGTTCTAGCCTGAAACGTCGACATTTAGAATATGGCACGGGAACAGGCCCCCTCAGCCTACATATCTGCGCCGAACACAATGTCCAACTCAAACAAAAACTCAGCTGATTGCACCTGATCCCCTTCATATTCATATGTCCATCTTCTTCTTTTCTTTGGCTTGGCTTCACGGATGAAGATTTATGGAGGGGTAATGTCCACGTCAGCTGCAGGCTCGTTTGTGGCTGACAAGTCCGATGTGGGACAGGCAGACACGGATGCAGTGGTTGCAAGGGAAAATTGGTTGGTTGGGGTTGGGTGTTGGGTTTTTCCTCCTTTGTCTTTTGTCAGTGAGGTGGGCTCTGCGGTCTTCTTCAAAGGAGGTTGCTGCCCGCTGAACTGTGAGGCGCCAAGATGCACGGTTTGAGGCGATATCAGCCCACTGGCGGTGGTCAATGTGGCAAGCACCAAGAGATTTCTTTAGGCACTCCTTGTACCTCTTCTTTGATGCACCTCTGTCTCGGTGGCCAGTGGAGAGCTCGCCATATAACACGATCTTGGGAAGGCGATGGTCCTCCATTCTGGAGACGTGACCTACCCAGCGCAGTTTCTTTCTAAACTAAACAACGTTCTTATGCATCCTTTCCAATGCCCCCATATTATTTCTGTAATGGGATAACGAGAATTGCATACAATATTCCAAGTGTGGTCTAACCAAAATTTTACACAGCTGCAACATGACCTCCTTACTTTCAGACCAAATGCTCCTCCACCCAATGAAGCCAAACATTCCATATTCTTTTCTGATCCTATCTACTTATGTGGCCACTTTGCAACTTGAAAGACATGGAGGAGTTGGACCTAAGGGCCTGTTTCAGTGCTGTTTCATTCTATGATTCCATGGAGATATTATAGTAAAAATACAAAATAAAAGCTGAAGGAACTCAGTAGCTCATGCACTGTCCATAGTAGGTAAAGATATTGCATAACTAATATTTCAGGCCTGAGATACCATGAAGATGAGCTTAGGTCCAAAATGTTGGCTATATATTTTTATCTCATTTGGATGCTATGTGCCCAGCTGAGCTCATCCAGCATTTTTATGTTTTTACTGCAAAGCGTCTACAGACTTTCACGTTACACATGGACATATACAGATTTTTGGACCAAAAGCTAGTTATAAAAATTTCAGATAATGATTTGTATCTCATATTTCTAGCATTCATTTCTAGATTTCCTTCTTTCTCCAACTAATTTCATATTTATTTTTTCCTCCTATTTACATCTCCAGCAGACCAACCTGTTATTATTCATTGCCATGGGCCTTTAATTCACAGAAAGAAAATATTGTGTTTAAATACCATATTTCATGAAGTGCCTTAAAGCCAGTGAATGGCATTTGAAATAAAGTCCCAATAATACAAAATGCCAATGTCAGAATTCTGAATTTATTAAAATCCCTGAGAAACATAAAATCATATACCACTACAGCACCAAAAAACAGGCCCTCAGCCCTCCTAGTCTGTATTGAACTATTATTCTTCCTAGTCCCATTGACCGGCATCTATTCCATGTCCCTCCATACCCCTGTTAAAAATTGAGCCTGCCTTCACCACTTCAGCTGGCATCTCCCTCCATATTCCCACCACTCTCTACGTGAAGAAATCCACACTAATGTTCCCCCTAAACTTCTCCACTTTCACCCTTAACCCATGAACTCTGTTTGTACCTCATCTAACCTAAGTGGAAAAACCCTACTTGCATTTACTCTACATATACCCATCATAACTTTGTATTCTTCTATCAAATCTCCCCTCATTCTCTGCACTCCAGGAAACAAAGTCCTAACCTGTTTAACTTTTCCCTGTAACTCATTCCTCAAATTCCAGTAACATTCCAGTAAACCTTCTCTGCACTCTTTCAATATTATTGCTATCTTTCCTGTAGTTAGATGACAAAATGCTCCAAATTTGATCTCACCAACATCCGATACAACAATACCATACATCCCAATTCCAATACTTAATACAGTAAAAACCCCTGGTATCCAACACCTATGGGGATTGGTAGGTGCCAGGTAAGTATATTTTCTCATTGCTTGAGACACACTCTTACAGTATTTAACTAATACACCTGCATTAAGAATAAGCAGTTTAAAAGGCAAAAATGCTACACTGTACAAACTTCACTTGCATGAATATATAAACCTTAAAGCATTTTACTTTATTTTCAGTCACATTCTTTAAAAATATTGAACTGTCCTGATTCAGCAGGTTCTTCCCCCTCCACGGAGCTGCTCGAAACATGAACAATAACATAGATAATTAGCCTTTCCTCCCCCAAGTTTACAGATTACCCTCTGAATCAGGGATAAGGAGGCACTTTAAGAGAGTTACTCCAACAGCAAGCGGCATCAACCAGCTCTTCATCTTCGGCGACACCATTGCTGTTTCACACAACTTTATTCAAACAGCTGCTATGAACAAAGAACTACCAAGGGACTCCACTGGGTGAATCTTTGCTCCCATTTTCACCAAAGATTTATACGTTACTTTCAGAGAACATTTACAATTTCAAACATAAAGTATTTTTTACCTATTATTTTATTCTTATTTATTTTAATTTTTTTAATGTATTTTCCTTTTTTTTTGCTGGTTGCTTGAGGCTACTAGTTATTTGAATTCTGGATAGCAGGCAGGGTCAGCGCCCAAACAAATGTGAGAGGGGGGCATTAAAGTGTTGTAGGGGGCCCTAGTGCAATGCTCATAAAGTCGCTCATGGGGTGGGGGCGGGTGTCGTTGTATGATGGGACCTAACTTCCAACAAATGTTACTGTGACTCACTCAGCAGGGGTGAGGGAGGTGCTGTTGGATGCTGGGACCTACCTGCCGACGAATGTTAACTTCATCGGCCCTTCCGACGTTGGTGACGAGAGCGCTGCTTTTATTGCTACTGATGTTTAACACACACTAGTAACATGGCCGGGGGTGGGTGGAGAGTCGCTAGCATACATCAAGTTAGATGCTAGTAATGTTTGACGCATGCTAGTAATGCCGGAGGTGGTGACGACGGGTCTGACGGCGAGCGATGGTCACGACCGTATGGGGGTCACAGTACCTCGCTTTGGGGGGGGGAGGGGGGTAATGCCCACAGATGCCATCCCTTGGCCCTGACCATGATAGCAGAGGTTTTGCTGCACTTTGATTTATAAAGGCCGAAGAATCAAAAGTTCTCTTTATGACCCAATTTACCTGTGAAGCCACTTTCAGGCAATTGTGTGCCTGTATTCCCAGATTCTTCTATTTTTCTGCACTCCTCAGTGCCCTGCTGTTTACCATGTATGACCTATCTTGGTTTATCATTCTAAAATATCACATCTCATACTTTTTTGCAGTAAATGTCATTTCCCATTTTACAGTTTATTTATCCAGGTGATCCAGATCCCTCTGCAAGCTTTGAAAGCCTTCTTTGCTGTCTACTGCACCTCCAAACTTTGTGTCATCTGTAAATTTGCTGATCCAATTTACAGCATTATCATCAAGATCATTGATATGGGTGACAAACAACAATGGACTCAACACCAATCCTTGAGGCACACCACTAGTCAGAGGCCTCCACTCAGAGAGGGAATCATCCACTACCACTCTCTGGCTTCTCCCATAAAGCCATCATCAAATCTAGTTTACTACCTCACCATGAATACCGAGCGAGCAAATCTAGTTTACTACCTCATCATGAATACCGAGCGAGCAAATCTAGTTTACTACCTCACCATGAATACCGAGCGAGCAAATCTAGTTTACTACCTCACCATGAATACCGAGCGAGCAAATCTAGTTTACTACCTCACCATGAATACCGAGAGAGCAAATCTAGTTTACTACCTCACCATGAATACCGAGCGAGCAAATCTAGTTTACTACCTCACCATGAATACCGAGCGAGCAAATCTAGTTTACTACCTCACCATGAATACCGAGCGAGCAAATCTAGTTTACTACCTCACCATGAATACCGAGCGAGCAAATCTAGTTTACTACCTCACCATGAATACCGAACGAGCAAATCTAGTTTACTACCTCACCATGAATACCGAGCGAGCAAATCTAGTTTACTACCTCACCATGAATACCGAGCGAGCAAATCTAGTTTACTACCTCACCATGAATACCGAACGAGCAAATCTAATTTACTACCTCACCATGAATACCGAGCGAGCAAATCTTTGTGATTAACCTCCCATGAAGGGGCTTTGTCAAAGGCTTTTCTAAAGTCCATGTTGTTAACGTCCACAGTCATTCCTTCATCAATATTCCAGGAACCTCCTCAAAAATTCTAAAGATTTGTTAAACATGATCTACCATGCAGAAAACCATGTTGACTATTCCTAATCTGTCCCTGACTAGCCAAGTACTTGTATATTCGATCTCTTAGAACTCCTTCCAATAACTTACCTATGAATGATGTCAGGCTCACTGGCCTCTAATTTCTGGGTTATTTTTGAAGCCTGTTTTAAACAACATTCTTTAGCATCTATAAAGTGAGAAGTTCCAATGATGGCCCTGTTCCCACATACTTACAAGTCCTTTTCTTCTGCATTATCACTGGAACATTGTAAATGGATATATAACTGATCTAAATGATTGAATATTATTTCAAGTGCATGTAATCATTCCCTGCGAATGCATCCCTCAGGATGCAAGGCTACAATTGAAGTGAGATGAAGATAAAGTGAGAGATGTCCGAGAGAGCTGCATTTGTTGTGTTATTTGTACATGTACTCAGACACTGCATACATTATGTTATTTGTACATGTATTACAATGGGTATAGGTAGAATAAATGCAAGTAAGCTTTTTCTACAGTGGTTTGGTGAGACATAAACCATTGATTAATGGTGAAAGGGGAAAAGTTTAAGGAAAACATCAGGGTATATTTCTTCACACAGGGAGTGGTGTGGGAGTGTGGAACAAGCTGCCAGCTGAAGAGGTGAATGCAGGCTCAATTTTAAAATTGAAGAAGAATTTGGACAGGTACATAGATAGGAGGGGTGTGGAGGGCTATGGAGTGGGTGCAGGTCAGTGGGACTAGACAGAAAAATGGTTTGGCACAGACTTGAAGGGTCAAAGTGCCTGTTTCTGTGCTGCAATGTTCTCTGGTTCTAAGATACTGCATATGTCGGGATATTGCAGTGCCTTACTCAGAACAGTTTTATTGATGTGCGAGCTGGGAAGCTGAATGTCAGTAAGGCACATTCCAACATATATTGAGTGGAACTTTGTCCTCAGACAACATCAAAATCAACCAGAAGCAGTATTGGGAAATCTAAAATAGAGCAAAAAAAACCCCAGAATGTCAGTCAGCATTGATGAGAAGAGAACAGAGTTAACATTTCAGATTAAGGACCTATCACCAGAATATTTTCAACAAAATTTCATGACTTCCTGCATCTTCTCTTTTCGTTTGATTCAGAATCCTCAATTGTTTCGTCCATTCCTAATGCTGGGGTTAATTTTTGAATCCCCTTAAGACCACACATTTATTTCTGAGCATGTATGGCAGACTGTACAGCTCATTATCACCTTACCAGCACTGGAGTGTACCATGTCCATGAAACCTAGTTCAGGAAATTGGAACACATGCATTTTGAGACCTTTCTGTCTTTTTAACAATACCCTCAGTCTTACCACTTTCAAAATATAGTTTTAAAAAGTAATGGCGTAGTTAGTTTGTTGAGAAATGCAGTGCATGGTGTTAAATGTATTCCAGTTGAATGGATTTGATTAGCTGTCAATTGTGTCCTGTGTTTAGTGAAAATTGCCTGTTAGGAAACTTGACATAAGGACACTTTTAGTTTCAAATGTCTCTGCAGCTGAATGACTTCACTGTAAAAAATTTTAATTGAATACAAAGCATTTGGAACCTAATGATATTCTAAAGGATGTCACTCTGTTCTTTCCTCTTGTCCTTAAGACATTGACTTGGTTCTGTAAAGATATAATTGGTCGAATAGATAAGAGGGAACCAGTGAATATGGTGCATTTCAATTTTGAGATGTTTTTCAGTAAGATCCCATAAAGGAGGATTGTCACCAAGATGATTGAGAAATAGTTAACATTCAGCAATAAAAAAGTAGAAATAAATGGATTTTTCTCAGCTCATCATTCTGTGCCTAATAGATACCAAATGGATCAGTGTTGGATTCCATCCGTTCACAATCGATACTAAAGATTGGCTGAATAGACAAATGTTACAAAACTGTGTGGGATTGTGAGTATGAAGGAAGAAGATCTCTACTACAATAAGCCCCAATCAGCCAAGGGTTGAGAGTAAAGCTTTCTGAAATGATCCCTGAAACTTCATCAATATTTTTAATGAGATTTAAATTAGACATACAACAAGGTAACAGGCCATTCTGGCCCACGAGCCCATGCCACCAACAAACCTACAAACTCTGTATGCTTTTGAAGAGTTGGAGGAAACTAGAGCACCCGGGGAAAACCATGCAGACATGGAGAGAAGGCACAATCTCCTTACAGACAGCGCTGGATTCGAATCTGGGTGTTGCTGGCACTGTAATAGCACTGTGCTAACCTCTAGATCAGGGGTTCCCAACCTTTTTGTTCCTCTGTACCCCTTGGGCATTTTTATAGGTTCCCGTGTACCCCTAAAAATTAAGGATAAAAAAAATACAACATTGTGCAATCTGACTGCAGATTATAACACTATGTATTGTACAGAAGTGGTTATTCTCTCAGACCCAAAGTACCCTCTGAAAAGTGCAAATGTACCACTGGGGGTACATGTACCGCAGGTTGGGAACCCCTCTTCTAGACTAACCGTACTCCATTAATTCAGACAGCAACCTCAGCATCAATGTCATACCTTTTCCTATTAAGCACCTCCTCCAGTACAGCTTGTACACAGTACTCCTTTTGATTTTGATGTCTGTGTGTCTTGAATCCAGAGAAAAATGCCATTAGTGAGTTAAAATCTAGAATGAATAAGATTAAGCCTCAGAGGTGGACCCTTGCAGAACTATCTCTAAATGAAGTAATAGTTTGATGTACCTCATTTCCATTGTTAATGTTTCACACAGCCGAACCAATCTTCTACTGAATAATAAAAACGCTCCTTCCATTGACCTTATTCTTGGTTTTTACTGCACGTCCATCTGATCAAACTTAATCCTGAAAACAGACATAGATCAAAAGACAAGTAGATCTTTCTGTACTGTGAGTGGAAGGATAATATTTTAGGTTGCTGTAGCAAAGCAAAATGAAGCCAGCTTCAATTTACTGGATGATGGAGCAACCAAGGTGCATTATGTGGTTAGAATGGTCCTTTCTGTTCCTGTGTTACAGGTCAATTTGAAATTTGCGGAAAATTCATTCATCTCAGCTGGACATTGGTAGAGAGAAGGCCAAGTTTCACATTCTTTCTTCTCCCTTCGAAATGCAGACAATATTGGCCAAGAAAAAATGGAGTTCAGACAATTATGATGCCACCAGTCCCCACAAATCCTGATAGCTAAGCATAGGACATTTTTAAGGATGTGATAAGCTTTCACGGGACAATAACAGACTTTGCAGGAAAAGAGACAACAATGGGGAAAATGGCAGAAAGAGAAATTTATCATAGCAGGCACCATATCCTGAACACAGAGAAGCCTAAATATTGCATGCCAAACAAACCTCTGCTCACTGAGAACTCAAGGAAAAGTATTCTGAAAATTCTTTCATTCCTCTCCAATTATGTGGCTTCTCATTAGCATTTTGTTTGTGACCTTCACAGGGACAGGCAAGGACTCCGACTGTTTGAAACAGTCAGATTCTTTGTAAACTATTTACATTATGTAGAGAGTTCCCAACTAATGACACATTCTACCCAGATTGGTCAGTGAACCAGGAATTCTGGAAGAAACTCTCCCACTTTAGATTCTTCATTTTTCTCAAACTGGAATGAAGCAGCCCTACCCCTTGCCAGGATACTGAATGAGTATTTTCCAAACCCTCCTGGCTATGCCTGTTGATCTGAAGTTCTCCCAAAGTTATCATCAGGACTGAATATATGTATGTTAATCTATTATACAGGTCAATTAAGATTTTGCTTCTTGAACACTTTTGAGGGTTGTTACGAGCCCAGAGTACCCCAAAACCCAGCAACAATAGAAATTCACCAGGACAAATGGTTACTTAAAAAAACAGATGCTTTTTTGTTCTTCATCCAATTTGCGGCCTAATTCTTTACTTCTTATATTACTTAGAAGAAAGATCTCTGGATTTTTTGGTATGTTGCTTTTTGTGATTTTATTTAATACCTGATTTAGATCTTCCCAAAACATTTTCACTTTCTCACATGCCCAAATTACATGTACTGTTGTTCCTGTTTCCTTCTTACGGCGAAAACATCTATCTGATACTGTTGGGTCCCATTTATTTAACTTTTGGGGCGTGAAATATAGCCTGTTTAACCAATTATATTGTATCATGTGTAACCTCATGTTTATTGTATTTCTCATAGTTCCGGAGCAAAGCTTTTCCCATGTTTCATTTTTTATCTTTATGTTTAGATCTTGTTCCCACTTTTGTTTGGGTTTACAGCTTATTTCATCGTTCTCTTTCTCTTGCAGCTTGATGTACGTGTTTGTTATAAATCTTTTAATTACCATTGTGTCTGTAATCACATATTCAAAGCTGCTTCCTCCTGGTAACCTCAGCCTGCTTCCCAATTTCTCCTTTAAGTAGGTTTTCAGTTGGTGGTATGCAAATATTGTACCGTGAGTTATACGATATTTGTACTTTATTTGTTCAAAAGATAATAATTTATTTCCCAAAAAACAATTTTCTATTCTTTTGATTTATTATGATAGCCTTAGCTGTAGCAAAAAAAAATGTATAATGTCAACCTGGAAATCAGAAGAGAGCCTGAGAATACAGCAATGGTACATGGAAATGAATAAATGTATTCCATTGGAAAAAATAACATATAATTTACAAAATAAAGTCACAGTATTCGAACAAATTTGGGAACCGTACATGGAACACAACACAGAGGGCCTACAGCGGACCTCCACCCCCTAAAATGATAGAATGAGAAGAAGACGAAATGAACTGACCCAGTGTGTAAAAGTAGATGACACAATTTTCTTGTTTATTTTCATTGTGTGATGACATTGTTTAATGGGTTTATTGTATTGTATATGTTGAACGTTTAGTCGGTAGGGGGAGGGGGGTGGGAAGGAGAGAGGGAAGGGAGGGTGGGAAAGGGGAGAAAATGACACTGCGTATATTTAAGAGGGAAATGTTTGCGTGTATTTTGGTTAATATAGTTCATAGTGTGAAAAATAAAAAACATTTTATAAAAAGATGCTTTTAATTTTCTTTAAACATAAAAACAGGATCAAACTTTAACTTATTACTATTAACTTAACTTAACCCCCCTTCTAATTCTAAGCGCACGTGTATGTAATGTGTATATGTTCAGGAAAGTTCTCTGCTTTAATAGTCAAATCATTCACTTTTCACTTCTCACTTCTCCAAGTTCACCGATATCAGACAATTCTTATACTGTGCACTGTGTGACAGATTATGTTGTATTTTGTATTGTATGTAGATATATTTTAAAGGATATAAATTGGGACAAGTGTTTTAATGTAGGTCACATACAAACACTTCAAAACACTTCTCATTTAAAATACTGGACCTCTGTTAATGCCAGACGGGCCAAGCTCCGAGGGCATTTGCATGAACTTTAAAGAGTGCCCAAAGGACTTCACTAATGGATTGTTGTTTTGAAAAGCAACAGATTAAAGAACTCAGAGGATTAGGTCTGGAGCCATAGGCCAACTGAGTGCAGTTTGCTGTTCTAAGAGGGTCATGTGGTTTGCAAGCAGAAAGAGTCAAACAAGCTTTTCTCTGAGAGAGAGAGAGAGAGAGAGAGAGAGAGAATTCAGTTCTACAGATCAGCAGCAGCAGTTGGGACTGGAACAGGACAAGCTTGTGGAAAACCCCATTTTGAAAATGGATTCTTAGTTCAGCCTGGTCAAAGACCTTGTGGTCCATACTAGAGGAGAAGACTGGCTGCTTAATGTTTCACTTGAAATAAGGGAAACAAAAAGGAACTCTGTGGTGACCTGAAAGAAAGAGTTTATCATCTGGAAAATCCTGATGGGGCAAGTTTCTTCAGCAAGACACAGAAGTGGCTGATTAGAAGGAATCAGTTGTGGGTGTCCAATGAGCAACAAATCTCTCTCTGAAAACTGACAAGAACCTTCCTGAGTGGTAACTATTTACCTTTCAAGAACCAAAGTGTGGTGAACTTCATAAATGTTAAATTCTGTGCACAGAATAAGAATTTCCTGCAACCAATGAACTTGGAGGAATGAGAATTAAATAACTTTTCTAAACGTACTCACACATTACATTCATGTGCGCTTAGAATTAGAAGGGGGTTAAGTTAGGTTTAGTTAAGTTAATAGTAACAAGTTAAAGTTTGATCCTGATTTCATGTTTAAAGATAATTAAAAGCAACTTTTGTTTAAGTAACCATTTGTCTTGATGAATATCTGTTGCTGCAGGGTTTGGGCGTCCTCTGGGCTCGTAACAACAGAATTTAAGATTTATGAATCTTCACCAGGCTCTGGTGCTTAAAGTTAAATGGTTACTGCTCAGGAAGGTTCTTGTTGGTTTCAGAGAGAAATCTGTTGCTCATTGGACACACACAAACTGATTTCCTCCGATCAGTCACTTCAGTGTCTTGCCGAAGAAACTTGCCCCATCATGGGTTTTCCAAATGATAGTCTCTTCTTCCAGGACACCGCAGAGTTCCTCTTGTTTCCCTTATTTCAGGAGAAACACTCTAGCCAGCCATTTCCTCTTGTAAGAACTACAAGGATTTTCATCTGGCTGAACTCAGAACTCACAAGCCATCTTCAAAATGGTTTTTTCAACAAGCTGCCAGCTAGCCATGTTGCAGCCTCAAAAGCTTCTGCAAAACTGATTTCTCTCGAAGAGAAGAATCCTATTTTTCTTTTCTCTCTGTCTGCTTGTAAAAACCAACTTCTCCCAAGCCTCCAAACCCAATCCTTGAAAGATCTTTATCAGCACTTGAGCCCGGACTTCTCCATTTGAACCTGCTTTTGAAATTCTTTCCAAAGCAGTTCCATTGTCTCTACAAAGTCAAGGAGCCTGAATGTCTGGCTTCAGCAAAGCTCTTGCATTTTAAATGAGATGTGAAGTGTAAGTATCTATTTGTGAAGTGACCTACACTAAACCCCCACAATCTATCTCTTTTAAAAACATACTTATATATCAGGGTATTTTTAATGGATTTTGAGCTGCTGATCATGAAAATCTCCTTAATGTTTTCCTATCATGTACCTATTTTTAGATATAATCTATTTTGTGATTTCCTGTCATACTTTAAGTCCATTTCAAGCATATAAAACCAAGAGGTGCAACGTGTCATTGAAAATTCATTTTCTGCATTCACACTTGGACTTCTTCCCTGTTGATCGTAGTACAATCAGTGGTGAAAGGCTTCACTAGGACATTGTGGTATCAGGGCAAGTAGAATCCATCCATCAGTGCTGGCCGACTATTGTTGGACAGTGACACAACAGGCATCAGATGCAGAATACAAACAAAAATCAGTGGCAAAACTGTTTTAAGTAATTTGAACTAATGCAAAATGTGTCAGCATCATTATGTGATTAAACATACTGAATTCAACAAAAGTTCATGTTTCTCCAACTTCCTACGTGATCAGCAAGGCAGAGGCAATGTTGCTATCTGCACAGATTGGGATATGCCGATGAGGAAATCAAGGACCCTTTTGCAAAGAGATGAACAGAGACCTAGTTCCCTATGTTTGATTATTAGTAGTGGTCAATGAACCACAGTCTGACATAGGTATTCTTGTGGTCTAGATGATCTAACACAGAGTGAAGAGCTGGCAAGATGGCATCCACTGTTCATCTGTATGAAGTGGATCCAGTTCCTTTCTCAGACAGAAACTGCTTTGATCCATAACCAACCTCTCAAGCACTTCATCACGGTGATAGCAAGTGTCACTGGCTGATCGACCTTGAGGCAAGTCAACTTGATCTTCTTGGGAACCTTTATGAAGGATGACTTTTTGAAGCAGATAAGGACCTCAGACCATAGCAGTAAGAAGGCAAAGATATCTGAAAAATGTCCAGTCAGTTATGTTACGTGCCTGGTGGACCCCAAAACCTAGCAGCAATAGATATTCACCAAGACAAATGGTTTCTTAAACAAAAGTTACTTTTAATGATCTTTAAACATGAAAACAGGATCAAACTTTAACTTGTTACTATTAACTTAACCTAACTTAAACCCTTCTAATTCTAAGCGCATGTGCATGTAATGTGTGAGTAAGTTAGAAAAATTATTTCAATTCACAGTCCAATCTCATTTCTCAATCCTTCAAGTTCACTGATTGCAGACAATTCTTATTCCGTGCACAGAATTTAACATTTATGAAGTTCACCAGGCTTTGGTACTTGAACGATAAATGGTTATCACTCAGGAAGGTTCTTGTCAGTTTTCAGAGAGAGATTTGTTGTTCACTGGATACAAATTGATTCTTTGTAATCAGCCACATTAGTGTCTTGCTGAAGAAGCTTGCCCCATCAGAGTTTTCCAGGTGATAATCTCTTTCTTTCAGGTCACCACAGAGTTCCTTTTTGTTTCCATTATTTCAAGTGAAACATTAGGCAGCCAGTCCTCTCCTCTTACATGAATCACAAGGGCTTTGACCAGGCTAAACTAAAAGCAAGCAGTGATACCATTATGCTTCTGCATGAAGCGAGCTGCATGAGATGATTGGACCTCAGTATATTGAGTGGTAGTGAAGGGGTTTACCCCACACAAGAGCAGGTAGGACGTGAACCATACTCAACACATCGTGTAGCGAAGCCGCCCACTCGACAGGCGAGAATAACCAGAAAAAGCCCAAAGAAGGGCGTGGTCTCTGCACGACGGGCAGAGAGCAGAGGCCTCAGCCAGTGACGAAATTGTAAGTCGTCTGGACAAAATTGGAGGAAGTGGTGTTGGCCATGGTACCCTGATATAAGGATATTTGGGACGTAAAGACTGTTTTGGACTATCTAAGGCTACTGTCATCAACTTCCAGTTTGGATTTAGGTAGCCTATCCCATAAGCTGATAATGCTGGTGGCCTTGACATTGGCCCAGAAGGTACAAACTTTGTCTCACATTCATTTGGACTATATATGTTAGGAGGAGGACTGTGAAAGTATTCAAGTTACAGATATTTTGAAACAACAGGCAAGGGAGAATTGGGACAGAATTTTCATTGTATGCATACGGGGAAGATGAAAGATTATGTGTGTTGGATTGTTTAAAAAGATACGTTGCATGTACAAAATGAGAAAAACCTCTTTATATGCTATAAGAAACCACATCAGCAGGCTACTCCCCAGAGGTTGGCTGCGGGAGGTCATGAGAGTTGCTGGAGTGGATATTTCTCAGTTTGGGTCCCATCCAACTAGAGATGCAGAGACCTTGGTAGCCAATCGGGCCGAAGTCCCTATAAAGGATATCCTTTGCCAGGCAGGATGGAGCAATGAGAGAACCTTTAAATTCAAAGGGGCCGAGTTTCATGGCTTTCTTCCTACACGCGGCGGATTGAACAAGATTGCGGGAAGGGGACCCATTGAATGATTATGGCCTGTCGGACCACCCAAAGGGGATGAGCCACTGAGCTACAAGCTCTCACTTTGGCAAACCAACATACATTGCAAAGAATAATGAAGAGTTAAACGAGCACTTACCTGTACAAAGTTTGATGATTATAATTCGAGCAACGAGAGTTGGTGAGTCAATGTGCCCACCTCTCCCTCCTCTCTTTTTTCTTCTTTATGGATAAAGATGTTTTGATTACAATAAACTTGTTCAGTCATAGGTTTGTGTTATGGTTGGTTCGTTTAATTTAGCGCATTTAAGTTCAGTGGCTTCTCCCTTCTGGACTGTAAAGGAATGGCTGCGCATGTGCGGATGGGATCTCACGTTGACTCACTCACCCATTGCTTGAATAATAATCATCAAACTTCGCACAGGTAAGTGCTCATTTAACTCTTCATTTTAAATGAGATCGGTTTTGGTGTGTTTGTATGTGACCTACACTAAAAAAAACCTGCCCCAATTTATCTCCCAAAAACAATCTATATAAAATACACACACAACATAATCTGTCACAGTTAGTCCATGCAGGTTTTAAGGGTGCAGATACACCACCTGGGCTGGACACTTTCTGATGATTCACCCTCTTGAAGCTTTTTTTTGTAATGCCGGTATCACTGACTGGGAGCACAGGGCCTACGTGCACCGACAGGCATTGAAGGGGACAGAAAGCACTCAAAGGATCACACGTTTTTTGATGCTGCCTCTTTTTCATGCAAACTATTCTCACCTCAGCCCGAGGGATATTGATTTCACATGTATGAAAGTCATATTTGTCTAAACAATTATCTAGAAAAGAGGTAAATATGATGTGACACTATTGAACAATGTAAGTGGTATAACGAACAGTAAATAGATAATACAACTCGATGTTGGCCTAAAATATTCTGATTCTAAATCCTCACAGAACTTCAAAAGCAACCTTTTGCAAACACAGACACTGCTTCAGTAACTCAAAGATCCACTGCTGCCCGATTTCCTCCAAACACACCTAGCTATCCTGCATGATGTTAGACTATTTCCTCTGCAGCAAAACTTCCTTCTACCTGGAGCATACACAAGCAAAATTACAGAGATATTACAACAAGAAATTAGTTCATTCAGCCCATCAGTTCTGTACTAGCTTCACGCACAAACAATTCAGTTAGTCTCAGAATTCTGAATTCTTCAAAGTCTTCTGAATTTTCTCTTTTGAGATACTTATCTGGCTCGTTTCTCAATGTTTCTTGCAGCATTTGAAAATCTAACTAATTGCCGCTCAAAGAAAATTCTGCTCACTTTTTTACTCTTACCAACACCTCGACACCTCTGCCAAATCATTTTTACTTTCTTGATTTTAAATACTTCTGTCAGATTCCTGTGCAACCTAAAAGCACAATTTGATTTGTCGGTTTATTTACTTAACTGAAGTCACTCATTCCTGAAATGATTTTGGAAAGCACTTCCCAAAGATTTGACATCTTTTCCAAAGTGATGGGGGTTCCAGAATTGGCCACAAGCCTCTCTTACCTTTGGTCAAACCTGTGTTTTGAAATGTTTATTGTGATTTTCTTGCTTTTGTACTTTACATCAATTTATTAAAAACCCTGGACATTGATTCATAAATTACCAAATAATAAAACACCAGGAGAGGATGGATTCCCAATAGAATTCTATAAAACATTTAAAGATTTATTAATTCCTCCCCTCCTGGAAGTAATCAACCAGATTGATGAAACACAAACCAGATTCATGTAAAACAGCAATAATTACAGTAATACCCAAAGCAAGGGAAAGATCCACTCGCATCAGCGTCATATAGACCAATAACATTTCTTAACACAGATTATAAGATAATAGCTAAACTATTAGCAAACAGATTAGCAGAGTATGTACCGAAAATGGTAAATCTAGACCAAACTGGATTTATTAAAAAAAGACGCACAACAGACAATATTTGTAAATTTATTAACTTAATTCATGCAGTAGAAGGGAGTAAAGCGCCAACAGTAGCAGTTGCTTTAGACGCAGAGAAGGCCTTTGACAGAGTAGAATGGAATTATTTATTCAAAGTATTGCAAAAATTCAGTTTACCAGAGAAGTATATTAATTGGATTAAAGCTTTATATAAGGGGCCATTGGCGAAAGTGACAGTAAATGGATATATATCAAAGCAATTTAACTTAAGCAGGTCAACACGTCAGGGATGCCCACTATCACCCTTATTGTTCGCATTAGTTATAGAACCACTAGCAGAATTGATAAGAACAGAAAATAATATAAAAGAGATAAAAATAAAAGACAAGGAATATAAAATCAGTTTATTTGCGGATGATGTTATAGTATACTTAACAGAACCAGAACTATCAATAAAAGAATTATATAAGAAATTGAAGGAATATGTAGAAGTGTCGGGTTACAATATTAACGTAAATAAAAGTGAAGCAATGCCAATGAATAATGCGGATTTCTCAAAATTTAAGAAGGAATCACCATTCAGATGGCAAATGCAAGCAATAAGATAGCTAGGTATACAAATAAATAAAATTCTCGGCCATCTATATAAACTCAATTATTATCCACTAATGAAAAAATTACAGGACGATTTAGAGCATTGGAAAGATTTACCATTAACACTAATAGGAAGGATAAACTGTATTAAAATGAACATTTTCCCAAGGATATTATTCCTATTTCAGGCATTGCCAATACACTTGACAGAGAAATTCTTCAAGGAGTTAAAGAAAATAATAAGGAAATTTTTATGGAAAGGGGGGAAACCAAGGATAGCACTAGATAAATTAACAGAATGGTATAAACAAGGAGGCTTACAACTGCCAAACTTTAAAAATTATTATAGAGCCGCACAATTAAGATACCTACCAGATTTTTATCAAACAAGGGAAAAGCCAGATTGGACTAGATTAGAATTAGATAAAATAGGGGAAAAGATACCTGAACACATATTATATAAATGGGATGAAAAATTGGTACAACATAGAAGTTCTCCAGTATTACATCATCTACTCAATATTTGGAAAAAGATTCATGTAGAAAGGAATAAAACAAATTATCAATTACCAAAACTAATACTGACGCAAAATAAGTTACTCCCTTTTACAATAGATAATCTTTCCTTTAGAGAATGGGAGAAAAAAGGGATCAAAAGAATAGAAAATTGTTTTTCAGGAAATAGATTATTATCCTTTGAACAAATGAAAGATAAATACAATATAACTCAAGATACAATGCTGGCATATTACCAATTGAGATCCTACTTGAAGGACAAATTAGGAAGCAGTCTGAGGTTACCAGAGGGAAGTAACTTTGAATATGTGATTACAGATACAATGATAATCAAAAGATTTATAACAAATATGTATATTAAACTGCAAGAAAAGGAGAATGAGGAAACAAATGGTAAAACTAAACAAAAATGGGAACAAGATTTAAATATAAAGATAAAAAAGGAAACATGGGAGAAGTTATGTTCTGGAATGATGAGAAATACAATAAATACGAGGTTACGTATGATACAATATAACTGGATACACAGGCTATACATTACACCTCAAAAGTTAAATAAATGGGACCCAACAGTATCTGATAGATGTTTTCGATGTAAAAAAGAAATGGGAACAACAATTCATGCAATCTGGACATGTGAGAAAGTAGAAAAATTTTGGGAAGATCTAAACCAAATATTAAATAAAATTACAGAAAACAATATACCAAAAAATCCAGAGATCTTCCTCCTAAGTAACATAAAAAACAAAGAATTTGGAATTTATTTGGATGGTGCACAAAAAAGATTTGTTAAGATAGCTCTAGCCGTAGCAAAAAAATGTATTATGTCAACCTGGAAATTGGAAGATAATTTGAAAATACAACAATGGTATATAGAAATGAATAAATGTATTCCATTAGAAAAAATAACATATAGTTTAAGAAATAATATTGAAATATTTGAACAAATATGGGAGCCTTACATGAAACACAATAGAGAAAACCTACCGGGGACATTCACTACCTAAATAAACGAAAGGAGAAGGAAATGAAAAGAATTGACTCAGTGGAATTTCTTGTTTATTTTTATTGAATGACAACATTGTTTGACTGGTTTAATGTATCCTAGATTTTGTACTTTAAATGGACGGGGGAGGGGGGGGAGGTAGGGAGGATGGGATGGGAGGGGGGGGGAGAAAATGGCACTGTATATATTTGAAAAGGAAAAAGTATGTATCATGGTCAATGTGGTTTATGGTGTGAAAAATAAAAAATTTTAAAAAAAAGAAATGTCTCCAATCGGCAATGCCACGTTCGATGAACTGTGCACGAGTGCAGTTATAATTCCCCAATCTTTCATGCATTTTGGATCTGTAACACCACATTACTCAGCTTTAAATTGCATCTGCCCACCTATTCCACCAAAGTGCCTGTGTGTTCTCAGTCGACTGCAATCCTCCTCATAACTTAAACCTTTTGAAAAGAATTGTTGCCCTTTGTTATAGGCAACAATCAAACTCTGGTTATGTTGATTCCCAAGTGTCAGGAAGGGAATTCCTAGCTAGTTCTATCCCGATCAGAGTTGTGAAGCAAAATTTCAACCTAGCTCTTGCTCAGAAAAATTAACACTGAACAGGGCAGATAATAATCATGCAATCTCATTACAAAAATTTCTGAGCAGAATGAGTTAAAATTACTATTTTTCCCAGCCTGTTACTGTGCTGTATATCTCAATTTTAATTCTGATTTGAATCTATTTTCTTTATCTTACAGTAATATTTCAAATATTGTTTCATTAGGTCCATACGTTTGACTCTATCTTCATCTCTTGCTGCCTCGTAAAGGCAGTCAACATATTGAAGATTCCAGCATTCTCTAAACTCCTCCTTCCATTGGGGAGAAGGCTCAAAAACCATGAAAGCATGAATCAATAGGTTAGGAACATAGGAACATAGGAAGTAGGAACAGGAGTAGGCCAAAAATGGACCATCGAGCTTGCTCTGCCATTCAATACAATCATGGCTGATCTAATTTATGACCTAACTCCACCTACCTGCCTTCTCCCCGTATCCCCTAATTCCTCTATCATGTAAAAAGACAGTTTCTTCCCTGCCACCATCAGCCTCCTGAATGAACGCCACAACCGTGCCCTCTCGGTCCTTTTCCCTGGCGCTCATTGTTCTGTCTTTTCATTGTAATTCTTTACTCTGTAAATTGATCTCTTTTCAAAGCTGTATGAATGTTGGAAGTAACCTGCTAGTCTGTTTGCAAAAGAACCCTTGTCACTGTGCTAGGTATAATGTGACAAATCAACTTAAACTTATTTGCTCAAAATCATAGATAAGGACTTGACATCATCAGCTCCTCTCACTTTTGAAATCGGCAATGTTCAGAGGCTCCAGGTCTGTTTTGTAAAGAACGAAGTCTGGAAATTCCATGTTCAATAAGTCAGAATCAAGAAGCAACAATTGCAAGATCTATGATATCCAACATAATATGGTCAACGTGACATTAGGGTGGCACGATCTGGCAGTTCTGCCATGGAATTACATGGTGCACTGCCTAATGTATGGGATGTTTATGCAACATTCCAAGCTACTCTATGGTTTACTAGCTGAGTTATTCCTGGGAGCAGATAATGTTTGTTCCAGACCATTGTGTGCAAAACCACATTGTTGGTCTATGACTGCATTCAGCAGGAACTAGATGTTCTCTTTGCTCATTAGAAGCCATTGAACTCAAGCAAACAGCGTGTTCTTTGTGAAACATAGAATTTCTGCAAATTCATATTTGGGTGATAACTTCTCATATTTTTCTTTCAGCATTTAAAATTTGGATGCTCTCATAGAATAGAGGATGGTCAGAAAGAGCACACAGCAGCAAGCAACTAGACCTCAAGAATGACAAACATGGATTCTTCAGTGCTATTAAGACATTTTCAGCCCAAAATTCAAGGGTCCATCTGTTGAGAGCCAATAGCAGAGAACTTATCAAGAACAAAGAGGCAGTAAGCAACTGCTTGAAGGAACAGAGTGAAACAATCAACCAAGGCTCTGTCATTAATATAATGTTCGTGATTCAGTCCCAAAGATACCAATCTCAACTCAGCTTACCAATACCACACACCAGCAAAGGACAGAAGGTGTCCACATACCAAATGAGAAACACCATGGCCTCTGGATCAGATATAAAACTTTGTAGAGAAGAACTTAAGACACAAGTTCAGTGTGCAAAGAAGTGCCGAAGGAGCTCGGAGACTGTAATTGTGATCAGCTTTCTGAAGGCCTTTGACAAGGTGCTGCACAAGGCCGATAAACAACATAGAAGCCCACGTTATTGCGAGAAATGTACTCGCATGGATAGATGATTGCCTGAATGATAGAAAGCAAAGAGTGGGAATAAAATGGGGCCTATTTTGGCTGTGGAATCTGTTGCCATATATGGATGGGGTGGGGGGGGGGGTAGAGTCATTTGGTATAGAGGTTAATAAGTTATTGATTAGTAAGAGCATCAAAAATTGTTGGAAGAATGGGAGTGAAAGAAATAATACATAATCCATTTTTTGAATGGTGGACCAGACTTGATGGGCTGAATGGCTTGATTCTGCTCCTATGTCTATTTTTGTAGAGATGAGACAAATTAAAATGTGGTAGCTACAACAGGACACCAGGCTACCTGCCACAGTCATTGCCAGGGTTCTCCTCAGTGGCCAACTCCTAGTATCTGAGGAGCTGTTCTCCAAATTGCAAATGGATTCTATCCATCACGAGGTACATGATCTCAGAGACTACTTTAACCTCACAAAAATCTTTAAACCAAAGTAAGCAATGGGCAATGCTGATTTGGTTTGACTGCCCTTATGAACTTAGCTCCATTCTCTGGTGATCACACGTTTCATGATTTAAACTAACACGTCTACCAATAGTCAACAGGGTTTCCAATATTGGGAGTGAGAAACACTCAGTAGAGACAGATGTAAAAGCAATAAGGTTGTCAAGGTAAGAGACTTTAATTTCCCCATTATTGACTAAGACATCCTTAAAGCCAAAGGCTCAGATGGGGCAAAATTTTTGAAAGGCAACATCCAGATAAGGGTCCATTCTCGATCTTGATTTCAGAAATGAGCCTGGCCAGTTGATCAGTGGGAGACCAATTTAGAAAGGGAGATCAAACCTTCTTAAGTTTTAAGACGGTTAGCAATAAGGTTAAGCCTGAAGCATGTGGGAAAGTACTAAAATACGACATGACGAGATCGGAGCTATGAAGAAAAGCTGTTACCTGCAAATCCACTAATGATGTATGAAACTGTGTAAGGTGCAATGAGTTAGCATCCAGGACCAGCAGAACGACAGGAATGGCAAGGAAAGAAAGTCTTGGGTGGTGAGACAGGTCATGAATTTAGTCACAAAGCAAAAGGAAATACATTTAAGGTTTGGGCAGCTAAAATCAGACAAGGCCCTTGAGGAATATAGTGATTGTAGAAAAGAGCTTAAGCAGGGTCATTCTTCTGCCAAACTGATCAAGATCCTGCTGCAATTTGTGACAACTGTTCTCACTATCCACAATACCAAACACTTTAGTGTCATCTCCAAACTGTTAATCATGCCATGTACATTTTTATCTAAATAATTGATATAAGTGACATACAGTGAGTGACACACCAGTCCAAAAAAAAACATCCTTCCACCATCACCCCCTGCTTTTTTTCATATAGCCAATTTTCCATCTATTTTGCTGTTTCCCCTTGGAGCACATGTGATCTAAACCTTCCAGAGCAACCTACCTGCTGCTGCAATCCATTAGTCTCATGCTTCTTTAGTTGTCATTAGCTAATCAAAGAGGTATACCACATACACAGCCTCATGCTAATTCACTTATTAGTTCTCTGCTCAAAAGCTGTTGAATACCTTCTCTCCAGCCGTTTTACCTCATTTCACCTGAACATCAGTTATCTTCTATTGCCTCCAATCAGCTATCCCTTAAATCACAAGATGCAAGATCACAAGATATAAGAGCAGAAGTAGGCCATTGGCCCATTGAGTCTGCTCCCCCATTCTAATCATGAGCTGAGCCCCAATCCCCATCCTTTTCCCTGTAACCCCTGATGCCCTAATTAAATATTTGTCAATCTCTTCTTTAAGTATACCCAACAACCTCATTTCCACAGCCGCCAGTGGCAACAAGTTCCATAGACTCACAATAAAGTTTTGAATTAGTTTCTGGCCACTATACAGGCTGATGGATGTAGATTGCAAGGTCCAAAGCAACTCTACATTTCTATGATGGCCACCATATTGCTTTCAATACAATTCCATCTCCTTTTGCAGCAGTCCAAAATGTTCTTTCAAGAAATTGTTTTACCAACTTATTTATTGGGCACTCTGCTATAAGACTAGAAGATCTAGATCCCTCTCTGGCCGATACTCAGGGCAGATACATGTGGATTACAAATGCCCCAAGCTCGAGGAATTTCCAAGGTGTCTGCCGTATTATTTTCAATATCACTCCAAACACAGAGGAATTACTTTCTATCTTCTATCCTTCTATTTTCTGTTCCAACAATAATTCTTCATTGACTAAATACAATAGTTTCTGCTCGCTTAATTTATGTCGACTTGGTACAACAATCTTTGTTGACCTAATTTCAGTTGATTTATTACCACAATTTCTGTTAACTTCCTTCCTATTCACTTATATAGTCACTTGGTGCCTAAGTTAGGGGTTTGTCTGCGATGTGTTTTCAATCATTTCCAATACAAGTTCAGTTGTATTTAAATCCTTTATTGTTAACAAGCAAAACTTGTTATCTCCTTTTCTGATATTATATGTAGTAGATTCTTAACAACAGAACATTCATATAAATGTTAATGAGGCCTAAACAATGTTCAAATGATACTTAAATGATTCTGACAGAGGTCAATAGAAATTGTTGAACCCTAACTTACCCTCCTTCTGGTTTCTAACTACCGACACTGGCTGTAGAACCTCATTTTAAGTGTACACATATCTCCTGCACATGCTCCTTTGTGTTGTACGCTGGCCCTGGCTCCAACCACTGAGCTGCCGGGGCCAAGCCAAATGTGCATGTGTATCCGTGCTCCGTGGCGCATGCATACTGTTGGACTTACCAGCTCCAGATGACACCGGCACTGCCAGGGCCAAGCCGACCGTGCATGAGCCACCACGTTTTGGTTCCATGTACAGCGCTGGTCCTCACGCATGCGCTGATGGGAAGAGGCCTACGGACCCTGGTGGACACTGCCGATGCCCGCAACTGCAACAGGTAAGGACAGAGCCTATGGCTCTTACAACAAGATCATCTACTTTGTTTTTAATGCTGAGTGCATTCAAGTATAGTACCCTTAGGCCAATGTACTGTGTCTCTGTCATCCCTCCAGTTAATATGTTGTCTCGTCACCTGCCTGTCATCCTTGCTGGACACTTTAATGCTGTTTCGTCCTTCTTCCACCCTCGCACTCTGGTTTCCAACCCTCTGACAAATTAGTTTAAACCCTCCCAAACAGCTATATTAAACCTGCCCAACAGGATCTTGATCCTTTTTGTATAGATCGTGCCTTCCCCATAAGAGATCCCAATGATCCAAGAATCTGAAGCCCTGCACCAGTTTCTTAGCCACCCATTTATTTGCCTGATCTCGTTATTTTTGCCCTCACTAGCATGGGACACAGGCAGTAATCCTGAGATGACCACCCTGGAGGTCCTGCTTCTCAGCTTCCTCCTTATTTCCCTGTATTCTCTCTTCACGACCTCCTGACTTATCTTATCTATACCATTGGTACCAACATGTACCAAGACTTCTGGCTGTTCGCCTTCTCCCCTCAGAACGTTCTGGACCTGATTTGAGACACCGCACCCTGACACCAGTGAGGCAATACACCATCCTGGTGTCTATATTGGGCACATAGAATCTCCTGTCTGTTCTCCTCACAATGGAATCTCCTATCACTATAACATGCCTCTTCACCCTCTCCACTACAGAGCCATGCTCAAGGATAAAGAACTACCCCCTATGGTCATCATCTGTCAGGTCTCCTCCCTAATACTATCTAGAATGATAAACCGGTTGCTGAGGGGGATGGCCACAGAGGTATTATCTATATATTCTCTGTGGTTCTAATCTATCACTTCCTTATTCTCCCCAGTGAGCCACAGGTCACCTCAGTGCACCTAGTGCAGATGTGGGCATGAGGGAAGCTCAGAGTCTCCCAGGGACCCCACATCTGAAACTCGATAGAGAAAACTAAACCAAGAGTCATATTATCTAATCTATTAATACTAATGAATGTTAAACAATATACTCACCCACTGTAAACCTTGCCTCTTGCCAAACCCTGTTAACCCAAAGCCTTACCACTCTGACTGGCACCACTCTGACTGACACTACTCCAACAACCACCGCTCCGACAACCACTCTGATGACAACCGCTCCCTCAATGACCACTCCACTACACGGTTCCACATTTTTATAGTATTTCTAACAGGTCACCTGTTCACTCCTCTGTCAATCACCAGCTTGCTTGCTCCAACTGACTTTTAAACACTTTCTGGCTGTTTGAAACAGGTCACCTGGTCATTCCTCCACCAATCCTAACATAGCATTAAATCACAGACAGCAAAACTTTGTTGGAATATGCCTTTGAATGTTTATACAGCAATTTTGTTTTAGGATAGCCACACAAATAACTCAAAACTTCTGTACTAAAAACTCCTGAAGTTAAGAATTCCAATTCAAGGAGGTATTATGTGGTCTAAATTACATTCTCTTCAATGCTATGTCATAACTTTATACTGTGACAGAGTATATAGATATGCTTTTGGGAGATAAATTGGGAAAGGTTTGTTAGAGTAGGTTACATACAAACACTTTAAACAGATCTTATTTGAAATACTGGAGCTCTGCTAATGCTAGTCATATCGGCTCCACAGCCTTGACAGGAGCTTTGGAGAGCGCCCAAGAGACTTCACTAATAGATTGTTGTTTTCAAAAGGCATCAGATGAAAAAGCTTATCAGAGTCGCCTTCTGTCTGGAGGGGAACTTGCTGTTCTAAGAGGGTCATGTGATTTTGCAAGCAGAGAGAGTCAAACAAGCTGTCTCTCAGATAGAGAGAAAGAGAGGGGGAGGCAGACAGACATCACTTCTATAGGGTTACAGTCAGTAATAGCAGCTGGGACTGGAACAGGACAAGTTGGTAAGCTTGTAGAAAGCTCCATTTGGAAGATAGCCTGGTCAAAGCCCTTGTGGTTCATGCAAGAGGAAAGGATTGGCTGAATAATGTTTCACTTGGAATAAGGGAAACAAAAAGGAACACTGTGGTGAACTGAAAGAAAGAAATTATAATCTGGAGAACCCTGAAGGACTAGGTTCGTCAGCAAGATACTGAAATGACTGATGGAAGTACATCAGTTGTGGAGTCCTGAAACAGCAAATCTCTCTCTGAAAACCGACAAGAACCTTCCTGAGTGGTAACCATTTACCTTTCAAGCACCAAAGCCTGGTGAACTTTATAAATGTTAAATTCTGTGCACAGTATAAGAATTCCCTTCAACCAGTGAACTTGGAGGAATGAGAAGTGAGATTGGACGGTGAACCAAAGAACTTTTCTGAACTTACACACACATTAAACACATGTGCGCTTAAAATTAGAAGGGGGTTAAGTTAGGTTAGTTAAGTTAAGTTAAAGTGTGATTTTATTTTCATGTTTAAAGATAATTAAAAGCAACTTTTGTTTAAGTAACCATTTGTCTTGGTGAATATCTATTACTGCTGGGCTCGTAACAATACTGTATCTGAATATCCATCTCCTGATCCAACCAGTTTTTAATCTTTGTGCAATGCACAAAAGTTCTGGAGAAATTCATCAGGTCACACACCGTCCCATAGGAAACAAAGGCATAAGCAACTTTTTGGGCCTGAGACCTTCATCAATGTTTGAGCAGATACCAGGCAGGCCTAAATAAAAAGGTGAGGGGTGGAGGGAAGAAAGGACAGGGGAGGAGTACAGGCCATTGGGCAAGAAGTCGTAGGTATGGGTGGGAGAGCAGAAGAGAAAAAGGCTGAGGTAATGGGGAGAGGGTAGTTCTCTGAATGGAGAGGAAAAGGGGGGCAGTTGGGGGAAAGGAAACAGAGGAATATGTCGAGAGAGAGGGAGAAAGGGGACGGGTTTAACAGAAACCAGAGAAGTCAATGTTAATGCTGTCTGGTTGGTGAATACCCAGACAGTTTTTAATCATTCTTTTTCAGACATTTTCCACCCTTGTAGTTATCTCAGGCCATCTGTTGCTGAAACCTTCATCCATGTCTTAAACACCCACAGACTCAATCTCTACAAACTTCTCTTTGATAATCCTCTCCATATCTTAAACTTCATCTTATCCAAAGCTCTGCTCCCTGTAATCTTATCCTCCATCAGAGAGGTTTTCTCATCCTTTCAGCTTTCCCTATTCTGCAAAACTGCTCAAATTTACAATAATCTAACTTGTAATTAAACCCTTGCATGATAAAGATTCATTCCATTTTTTTGTAATTTCACCAGCCTGCAACCCAATTTTATTTGTTTTTTCTGTTTTTTTAAGCTACTCAATCTCCTTGGCCTCTCTCTCTCTCCCCCCTCCACTCTCTCTCTCCCTTCTCCCCCACCCCCCCCCCACCCCCCCCCACCCCCCCCCACCCCCCCACCCCCCCCCCCCACCCCTTAGTTCTCATTAAAATCTCCAGTTATATAAATTTTGGCAAAATCTTACCACCATCTCCTAAACTCACTTTTTTTGAACCAAGTCTGATTGCAGTTCAGTGGAGATGTATTGATATATTTCTGGTGAATCTTCAGTGAAACTGATAACTGTTTTCCCCCTCCAAATAGTTATAAAATAGAGTACATTCCTGAGTTTCTTTGGCTTGGCTTCGCGGACGAAGATTTATGGAGGGGGTAAAAAGTCCACGTCAGCTGCAGGCTCGTTTGTGGCTGACCAGTCCGATGCGGGACAGGCAGACACGATTGCAGCGGTTGCAAGGGAAAATTGGTTGGTTGGGGTTGGGTGTTGGGTTTTTCCTCCTTTGCCTTTTGTCAGTGAGGTGGGCTCTGCGGTCTTCTTCAAAGGAGGCTGCTGCCCGCCAAACTGTGAGGCGCCAAGATGCACGGTTTGAGGCGTTATCAGCCCACTGGCGGTGGTCAATGTGGCAGGCACCAAGAGATTTCTTTAGGCAGTCCTTGTACCTTTTCTTTGGTGCACCTCTGTCACGGTGGCCAGTGGAGAGCTCGCCATATAATACGATCTTGGGAAGGCGATGGTCCTCCATTCTGGAGACGTGACCCATCCAGCGCAGCTGGATCTTCAGCAGCGTGGACTCGATGCTGTCGACCTCTGCCATCTCGAGTACCTCGACGTTAGGGGTGTGAGCGCTCCAATGGATGTTGAGGATGGAGCGGAGACAACGCTGGTGGAAGCGTTCTAGGAGCCGTAGGTGGTGCCGGTAGAGGACCCATGATTCGGAGCCGAACAGGAGTGTGGGTATGACAACGGCTCTGTATACGCTTATCTTTGTGAGGTTTTTCAGTTGGTTGTTTTTCCAGACTCTTTTGTGTAGTCTTCCAAAGGCGCTATTTGCCTTGGCGAGTCTGTTGTCTATCTCATTGTCGATCCTTGCATCTGATGAAATGGTGCAGCCGAGATAGGTAAACTGGTTGACCGTTTTGAGTTTTGTGTGCCCGATGGAGATGTGGGGGGGCTGGTAGTCATGGTGGGGAGCTGGCTGATGGAGGACCTCAGTTTTCTTCAGGCTGACTTCCAGGCCAAACATTTTGGCAGTTTCCGCAAAGCAGGACGTCAAGCGCTGAAGAGCTGGCTCTGAATGGGCAACTAAAGCGGCATCATCTGCAAAGAGTAGTTCACGGACAAGTTTCTCTTGTGTCTTGGTGTGAGCTTGCAGGCGCCTCAGATTGAAGAGACTGCCATCCGTGCGGTACCGGATGTAAACAGCGTCTTCATTGTTGGGGTCTTTCATGGCTTGGTTCAGCATCATGCTGAAGAAGATTGAAAAGAGGGTTGGTGCGAGAACACAGCCTTGCTTCACGCCATTGTTAATGGAGAAGGGTTCAGAGAGCTCATTGCTGTATCTGACCCGACCTTGTTGGTTTTCGTGCAGTTGGATAATCATGTTGAGGAACTTTGGGGGACATCCGATGCGCTCTAGTATTTGCCAAAGCCCTTTCCTGCTCACGGTGTCGAAGGCTTTGGTGAGGTCAACAAAGGTGATGTAGAGTCCTTTGTTTTGTTCTCTGCACTTTTCTTGGAGCTGTCTGAGGGCAAAGACCATGTCAGTGGTTCCTCTGTTTGCGCGAAAGCCGCACTGTGATTCTGGGAGAATATTCTCAGCGACACTAGGTATTATTCTATTTAGTAGAATCCTAGCGAAGATTTTGCCTGCAATGGAGAGCAACGTGATTCCCCTGTAGTTTGAGCAGTCTGATTTCTCGCCTTTGTTTTTGTACAGGGTGATGATGGTGGCATCACGAAGATCCTGAGGCAGTTTACCTTGGTCCCAACAAAGCTTGAAAAACTCATGCAGTTTGGCATGCAGAGTTTTGAGGAATGTTGAGAAAACTCCAGAATTAGGTGTAAATTGAAGATCAAAAATTCTAATAAGGGAGCAGAAATGTGTGAAGATTAAAACTTTACTCATTCAGGCTGATTTTCATTATGTATTCTCTTTCCAAATTCATTCTCTGGCTTCATGTTAAAATTATTCTGATTAACGGAGTGGCATATTCAGCTTTGAAAATGCTGTTACACCTCCACACAGAATGTGTGTATTCCTGTCATCACGGCTACGAATCAACAAGCAACTGTTTTCTGTTTTCATTTAAAGGAGGGTTTAGCTTCATTTATATTGGTTTCACATGTTGCAGTAAAATAGATTCTTAAACAAAGCCAGTAAGAAATAGAGAATATTAGTCGCAATCTTTGGGCATGACAAATACTCCCAAATGGTATTTGTAATATACTTATTGGGTGAATTGTGCTGGGCACCATGTTGATGAATGTGGTTAAAGGCCTGAGCCCATGCTGTGAAAATTCATTGGGAATGTAAACCAGGCAGTTTACAATATAAGTGGGAATGGCACAGAATGGCCTGTTCCTGCACTGTATGTCTAAAAAAAAAATTAATTATTTTTTAAAAATTCCTCGATACCGTCTCCAACATCCTTCCTCACAAAGGAACTTTAAAGAAAGCACCTGCAACAGTGAACCACTTTCTCATCAATGAAGGGTCTGAGTTCTCAGGAGTGCAACTAGAATTTATGTCCTTACTCAATAAAAATGTTTCAATCTTAACAGGCTTCACCCACTCATCCCCAATTACCACTACCTCCTCTGTTAGACGGGCTGTCTGGATTATTTGTGGCAATCCTACAGCTATTCCAATTGCTTCACATTGTAAAAGGGAGCCTGTGGCAGATGTTGAAGGAATCTTTCTGTCTTCAAGAATCTACACAGTCTCATGACTTGCAAATAGGGATGCCTAAGCAGGCATTTCCTTAATACATAAAATGGCTGGAAGAATGAGCAAAGGCATTACAGGGAGGACAATCATGCCATTACATGTACAAAATTCAACAGATTCCACCACCCTCACCCCACCCCTCACCCCGTGCCCCAGTCTTATATGTCTTCCGTGTTCCTTTGCCTCTCCTCATGCTTCTTCCACTATTATCATTGACGTGTAGGAGATTATTGATGAGTATGGAGGAAAGTTTTGAACAATTCTGCACCTATAAAGCCTGCCTTGATGACTTAATTTCAGCAGGGATGGTAGCAGTCAGGACTACATCATTGTGCAAGCATCACAAAAGAGAAGTGGCAAGGTGCTAGAGGTAGGAAGGAGACAGTGCTCTTCCTCTCTGTTATATACAATGGAAACTTGGAACTATTTTATGCTGGTCATGGATGGATACACTGTCGCACTGAGCATGCTCACCACTCAGTGTGATCTGCCTCTGACAATGTGTTGCACTGAGCATGCTCACCACTCAGTGTGATCTGGCTCTGACAATGTGTCGCACTGAGCATGCTCACCACTCAGTGTGATCCACTTGCGACACATTGTCAGAGCCAGATCACACTGAGTGGTGAGCATGCTCAGTGCAACACATTGTCAGAGGCAGATCACACTGAGTGGTGAGCATGCTCAGTGCGACAGTGTATCCATGCATGACCAGCACCCTGAGATGTGTGTAAAAGTTTGTGCTGTAGATAACACTCTCTAAGTAGGTTGCTTTAACTACTGCTAGCCATTCACGATATCACCATTCTGCCAGCACTCTCCCCTATTCACTGGTCTCATCAATTCTACAGCTTAATGTCACATACTGTATGTCCCTTGTTATTTAATCTCATTCGGTCCCCACCGATTATGGATTTGTACTTCTCATTTAAATCTCCTTCCTGTCTTGCTTGTTCTGAAGTTAACAATGTAAAAGTGGACAAACACTTCTCATTGTGCAGAACCTGGCAATGTGCTCACAAATCTCCTGGGACTGCCACAAATTTGATCTCAGTGCAGTAATCTAGTCCTGACTCTGCTAATGGTTTGTACACTTCTGGGATAGTCACTCTGCTCCTCCATTCTGCTGAAAAGTTGGTGATATATATCTACCTCCTGTGGATGCTGTGTGATTTACTGAGTTCTTTCAGCATTTTTGTGTTGTTACTTCAATCACAGCATCTGCAGAGTTTTGTGTTTCACTCCTCTTTTTAAGGATCTATGAATGAGACTCTACTAGTATTTAACAATATTTATTTCTTTTTATGTATGTACTATAAATACTGTATATACTTGTGTAATAGTCAATCCCAGATAAAATTCAACTCCTCATTTTTTAGCCCAAAAATTGCATATTTTCTGTATATTCTATGTAAAAGTCAACCCCCCCCCCCACCATTCTGCATTTGTGGCCCTGGCCACCCGCCCATCTGAGCTCCCGACACCCTGAATGCAAATTCCTCACCCTGGCCGCCAGGCTATCCAAGCTCCCGGTGCCCCAAACATTGACTTAGCACATGGTCCAAGCCATCCCAGCTCCTGACATCTTGAGCAATGCAGGTACTTACCGCAGTCAAAAATGGTATCATGTAAAAGTCAACCCCCCAAATTTGACCCAAAAAATTTGTCCCCAAAACTCAACTATTACTCGAGTATATATATTGTACTGTAAATTGCTTATAAATATGTGTTCTTTGTCTCTATATGTGTTTGCATGTTATTTACACCGAGGACCAAAGAACATTTTGTCCAGTTGTACTTTACAATTGTATGATAATAATAAACTTGAACTTGAAAATACACTGCCCTCTCCCTCGGCACTTCTTAGTTTACTGCCACATGTTGTGTTTCCCTCAACATACTTGCCCTTCCCACTCTTCACTCTAGGTCAGACTCTGTGACTTATATGCCCACCTAAACTAGTCCTAGATGGGCTGACTGCCCAACCTTAGCTGGAGGTAATATTTGAGGCATTTATATTGTATAACCATATAACAATTACAGTACGGAGACAGGCCATATCGGCCCCTCTAGTCTGCAGCGATGTAAATGATCTCCTCTAGTCCCACCTACCTGCTCCCTGTCCATAACCCTCCAATTCCATCACATCCATATAACCATATAACAATTACAGTACAGAAACACATTGTTAATGCTATCAAGTTTCTTTTATTGTCATTTCATCAAACCTGTTTCTGCCAACACCATCTCAGTCTTCCTCTTTCACTCGCTTCATCTTCTTCCTCAGAGCCATGTCAAAAGTGGACTAAGTTGCTGAAAGTTGGGGCATTGGGTCCTGAACACTCAGTGCAATCAGGCTGCCATTAGTTGGGCAAGAGTCTCCTTGCTTGCTCAAATAGCCCTGACACAAGGCAGCACTCTCACAACAAGGGAGAAGAAAATTCCAGAAGCAAAGCAAGAGAAGAAATGCATTTTCAGATTTATCTACTCAGTTGTTTATGAAAAATACAAAAGGGAGGAACCTAGTTAAAAATGTCCACACATGCCATGTGCATATATCTATGTTGAGATTTCTAACCTTGGGTTTAATTACAGATATGGAGTTTTTCTTCATTCCTGCAAAGATCTGCCTTATGTCAACTTAATAAGGCAGATGAAGTGTTAAGATTAAGGATTTTTTTGGCCTCAAGGAATTTTGATCTGTCCTGGAGAATGGCCCTGAAATGGAAAGATTCACTGCTTCTCTTTTCACCATTGCTCCCTGACTTTCTCTGAGCTTCCAGCATTTTCCATCTTCTTTTCATATTTCAAGCACCCCCAGTTTTTTTTGATAGAGATGTTTTTTCAAGGACTTTGTCCACTGGAAAGATGATATGGTGAGTAACCTTCCAGTGAATCACCTGACTGAAGAGATGCTTGACCTCCAACGTCATTTAACATAAAGAAGTTGATTGTTTCATATGCACAAAAAAGGTAAAATTAGAGTCTTGGTAACAATCACAAAAAATCCAACAAAAGCCATTATTTTAACATGTTCTTTCTGCAGCAGACATAACATTTTGATTGAACCTCGCATTGTCGACTGGAATGCAACACTTTTTCAATGTTATCACATGCCATCAGAGGTAGAATGGGCTTGTTGTTTAAATTGCATAAAGCTTCAGTCTCCAACTATGAAGATTATCACTGCAAAAATTGGGTGGGTTCATGGCTGAGGGGTGGAGTTGGTTGGAGTATAACCTGATATATTCCAAAATAATTATATATAATTTTCTAAATAATGGAATCATTGTGAGGGAATGTTGTGTCAGGTATGGAGGTATGTAACATTGAGACATTTCCATCAGTGAAGGTGACTGTAAAGATATTTCTCCTCACTCCTTTCCTGCTGGGAGTAAAACTAATCAGAGCTCCATCGTCAGGAGGTGTGCCTTATCCTCTGTCATATTAAACCAACACCCAAACTCCCAGTTATGATTTTAGTAATCATCTGTTATTTTTAGATGTTGTCAATAGCACTTAAGCTAAATGTCCATGGAAGACCTTTCTTTCTTGATAATCCTATTCAGAGAACATTGTCAAAACTCTACTGGATTAAACACAAACAAGTTTATTGAATTCACTTTTGCAATTTAGAGTAATGTAGTTTGGTGCAATACCAGAGGTGTACAATCCAATGATCATTGGGTGAATCAGAGGTGGAGAGGGTGAGCAAATTTAAGTTCTTGGGAGGATCTTTCCTGGACCCAACACACTAATGGCATCGTGAAGAAAGCACATCAGCACCTCTACTTCCTCAAGAGTTTGTGGAGGTTTAGTATAACACCAGAGACCGTGGGAAATTTCTTCAAGTGTGTGGTGGAAAGTGTGCTGACTGGCTACATCGTAGTCTGGTATGGGAACATACCAGTGTAAAAGGCCCTGCAAAAGGTAGTGGACAGAGCCCATGACATCAAGAGCAAAACCCTCCACAATATCAAGAATATATACATGGAAGGCTGCCATTGGAGAGCAGCAGCAATCATCAAGGATCCACATCACCCAACATATGCTCTGTACTTGCTGCTACCATCAGGAAAGAGGTATAGATGCCACAAGACTCATACCACCAGGTTCAGGAACAGCTGCTACTCCTCCACCATCAGACTCCACAACAACAAATTCAATCAGAGACTCATTTAAGGACTCCTATATTTGCCCTTGATTGATGTATTTCACTCTGTATTGCACTGTCAGTTTGTTTACATTTCTTGATTTGTTTACATGTGTACATTGAGTAGTTTTTTTTGCACTGCCAATAAGTGGTAATTCTGCTTTGCCCAAAAGAATCTCAGAGTTGAATGTGATGTTATTTATGTATTCTGACAATAAATCTAAATCAGAAATCTGGTAGGTTCCAATAGCAGTAAAATTCAGGTGCTGGACTAATATCCAAAAGCCTCAATGATTGATCCAGAGATGGAAGTCATCATCTCACCATGGCATCTGGGGAAATTAAATTCATGATTAGTGTAGTGTGAACACAATGTAATTACAGTACATTGACCTGGGTTTGAATCCAGTGCTGTCTGAAAGGACTTTGTATGTTCTTCCCGTGACCTGCTTAGCTTTCACGTGGATGGTCCGGTTTCCTCCAACCCTCCAAAAACATATGGGGTTTATAGATTAATTTGTGTTTGGGCAGCATGGTTGGTGTAGCAGTTAGCCCAATGCCTATACAGCACCAGCAAAGGGGACCGGGGTTCGAATCCTGCGCTGTCTGTAAGGAGTTTGTACGTTCTCCTAGTATCTGTGTGTGTTTTCCCTGGGGGCTCCGGTTTCCTCCCACCGTTCGAAACGTACCGGGGGTGTAGGTTTATTGGGTGTAAATTGGGTGGCACAGACTCCTGGACCGAAATGGCTTGTTACTGTGCTGTATATCTAAATTTTAATTTAAATTTGAGTGGCACAGGCTAGGGGAGGAAGGGCCTGTTATTGTGCAGCTACTCCAAAATTTTTTTCATTAAATATATTTTTGAAACATAATAAAAAGCTGGTCTCAGTCATAGGGTCCACGTTGAGCAGCTGCTGTGGAAAGGAACGCAGAATCATTACCCTTTCTAACCTACACGTGAGTCCACACACAGAAATATATTATAGTTGACTCTTAAATGCTACCACAGTTCATGAGCAATTGGACAGGCGCTGGATGCTGGCATTGGCATCAATATCTTCATTCATGAAGAAATGATTAAAAAGTCAATTTGTACTCACTATTCCTCGAGTTCATTTTCATAAATTAGCACATTATCCCAACATTGCTCGTGGAGTTTGAGTTCTCCTTGCACTGTTTACATACATTGTTGTGATGAAAGATTACCAACATGAAACATTAACATTAACTGCTTCTCTCTTCACAGAAGACTCTTGACCTGCTGAGTATTTCCAGCATTTTGTGTTTTTATTTCTCTTGGACTTGTTGCCAAAATTCCTCCCTGAACCACTCCATTAAAAGCCCAAATGAAGTACAGATTCAGCTCGTTGTGGGATAATGATGTCCACAAAGTGGTTGCCACATTTGCCTAAGATTAGCATTGTTCTGCAAAAGTACCTCATTGTTCATGACATAATAGGAGAATATGTTCATGCAATTCATTCAATAACTTCCCCAGCAAAGCAGAGTTCTAATAAATCAGCCAATTAAGCATGCTTTGCGTATGGATCTAAACAATGCCATGCAACCACTTCTGATTTCACTGCCTGATGTTGAGCTTAACCAGTCACTCCTCAATAGAGTTGGGTTTTCTGCAATATTGTCACTTCTGCATTTTAAGTCACTTTGTGGCAGTTGCATTTGTTTACAGTGATTCAGAATTCATTGAAGTGACTGGATGAGATCTACCCCAGATTAGTACAAGAAGAAAGGAAAGAGATTACTGGGGCATTGTCAATGATCTCTGTTTCCTCCCTGGCCACAGGGGAGGTACTGGAGGATCAGAAAATGTAGTCCCATTGATTAAAAAAGGTAATAGGGAGAATTCTGGGAATTAGAAATGAGTGAGTCTTGCATCTGTGTTGGAATGTGTGGTGCAGTATTAGCCAGAATCAGACACACACAAGGTAAAGACAGTTCAACAGGCTTAAATCCACAAAGACTTCCACAGATCCAGGCTGGCTGTAGCTGCAGCAACTCTGTATGAGGCCTCGGGAGGCTGGCGCAGGCTTAGATCGTTGAAGGTGATTTACACCCGACCAGGTGGGGCTTGATCCATTCAGCCCAATTGAGAGCCGACCAGGTGTTGTCCTGTTCCCTTGCACTCCTGCAGGTACAGAGGTTGCCCCTGCAGTAGGCCGGTGGTGTACCACCACAAGATGAAGGGAAGAAATTTAGGGGAGATGTCAGATGTACTTTTCTTTTTACACAGAATGTAGTGGGTGCCAGGAAGGCATTGCCAGGGTGATGGTGGAGGCTGGTACAATAGGGACATTTAAAAGATACTTAGGCACATGGATTCGACAAAAATATAGGGTTATGGATATGAGGTAGGGAAGGTTTACATTGATGAGTAGGTTTATGTAGGCCAAACATCCCGAACTGTAATATTCTTCCATAAATGGCCACTTGCATCAGCTTTATTACATCCCCAAAGTTCAGTAAGAGACAGGCTGGTGTGAAGTTCTGTCATGATGTGGAAAGAGCTTCAACTGCAGTAGAGGGAGAGGGAGAAAAAAAAGCATGGAGGGAGGGGCACTGGTGGCGTGGGCTGCTGGGCTGAAGGACCTGCTAAGGAGCTGTATGTCTAAATATAAGCCTCTAACATTCAAGAAAAAAAGAAGCAAGAAGGGAAGGTAGAGACTCAAAGCTGCAATTCATTTCACATTTTTCATGCCAAAGGCATCCTGCGGCCCTCCGCAGCCAGTAAAGATTTTTATATAAGGAAAATAATTGTGAATGATTTGGGTCAGAATCCTTCATAAGAAATGGCCGAGTTCCTCCAGCAGAGTATTTCTTCACTTCAGGTTCTAACACCTGCAGCCCCTCATGCACGGCCCACATTTTATTTTTGGAATTAGGTCACAATGATAATGTCATATGTCAATCAACTTGAGATGATATTGGCAGGTTACTTTTTGGAATTGAATCAGAGATGAGTATTATGGCAGACCAATTGGAATGATGCCCTTGTACCTTTCTGCATACTGCCATGGGATCTTTTGAGGGTGAGGCAGGCCAGGGGCAGCATTAAGGCTTTGGATTATCCTCCCTTCATAATGTCTCCCCCAACAGTGCACTTCAGTGATAATTTACATATTCCCTTTGCCAAACTTCCTGCCTCAGAGGTAGCACTGAGCCATGCCATAAAAAGAAGATGCAGGCCAAGCTGTTTGTTTTCAAAGAAATGCTAGATTTAGAACATAGTACAGGCCCTTCAGTGCTCGATGTTGTGCCCACCTACATGTTCCTTCCAAAAAATAGTTTTGGACTAAAGATGAATAGAGAATGCAGTATTTCATGTAGGAAATTATCACTGGGCCTCTGAACTTGTAGGGCCTGAATAATTTTGCCTGTTGACGCTGTATGTGAGACTGATTAGTGGAATAAGGCGGGAACTTTCTCCTGAAACTAAGCATTCTGAGTTCTTTTGGATTGTCTAGGAATTCGATTACTCTTAGGGAATAAAAGACTGAGGGTTACACTCTATCGTGCCAAACCTGGACAAGCTGGGTCTTGCGGAGGGAGATCCAGAGTGGAAGTCCACAGCTGTTGCAAGCCCCAGTACCTTCCATTCATGCTGATGGCCATCGTCTGCAAAGCTTCCTGTGTGAAGTATGGCAGCCAGAAGTCTATCAGAAACATTCAGGCTCAGCTTGGGATGTAGGGCACCATCTGTATTTATCAACTCACAAGTTGTTACCTGTATGTTACCTAGGAATGAGAGCATACAGAACCTTTCATCTGCATTCTTGGGCATGCATCCAAATGTAGCAAGAATTAAATTAATTTCAGCTTCTTTCTAGTACAATAATATTGCTAACACATTTGACTTAATCCATTTTATTGATTACCTTGGCCTCTTTCTTATTGGCCTATCTGCTTATGTTCATTGCCGTTCTGTGGTAAATGCATGAGTGAAAGAAATTGTCTTTGCATCTCCATTTGCCTTCAACTTTTTCATGAACCATTGTGCCAAATTTTGTTCAAAGACCTGTGCATTGAACCCTGGAATGAGCTACATCACAGAAAATCATTGTTGGGGCTGTTTTAAGTGCACGTGTTCCTTGGCTCTACAGTCAAAGAAAACTGGCCCCAGTACACAATTTGTGATTCAATACATTCAGAATAAATTGTATAGTAAATGGTTCTCATTCAAATCACTCAAATTTCTTGGCAGAAAAGACTCAAGTCCTGATAATCATTATTTAAAAGTTGTTAATTATCTCATAATCAAAGCAGCTTTGATATATATGGCTCACAGCTCCCATCTCTTGATTTTGTAATCTTACCTAAAGCCTGAAAACACCCATTAACATTACATAACCCAACTTGAACCACCACTCTGTTGAACTATAAGTGAACATAAACACCTCACTGGAATGCAGAGAGAGGCCACTAAGAGAATGGAATTAACAACAAAACCATTGGAACTGATAGGTGGAAACGAAAGCTGCATTAGGTTTGTGGGAAAGTTCGTGCATCTCTAAAGTTTAGCGATGGTTGGATGGACCTGTAACAGAAAGCATGGCCCCCAGATCCAGCAGCAATGGCCCACTATCTCCACTGTAACTTGAGTAGAAATTTCAGATCAATGATGCAAAGAGAAGCCGAAGTAATATTTCTGCTTATTGCTGTGGAGCAGAGGAAGAAGGCTCTTTTGTCATTGACCCACAATGTCACAAGACATGCAGAAGTACAGTAACTCTTGGTTAGTCTTTGCACTGGGTGTTTCCTGTACAGTAGTAACACACATGTGTGAAATCCAGGTTGATCCATCAGTGCTATACCGTGGGAGCCACCAATTTGGATGAGATGTAAAATTTACATAGGATTCTGCGAAAGGTGAGCATTGGAAGGCATGTAACACATCTCCAAGCCTGAAGACAAAGCATTAATATCTATCAGTTTTCCTTTCTAACTTTGTTTTTGCAAATTAGGTTAACATACATTTGCACAGGTCACATGTAGAATAGTCTGATTTTAATAAGCCAACAGAAAAAATGAACACATATAATTAAAATAAATTCCTGTCAAGTGTTATTTCCAAGAATTGCATAAACATACTGAGCTAAATGTCTGTCATCCTTACAAAAAAAAAACAAGGAAGATAGAGCATGATGAATGAGGATAGGTTGAGTGAAGGTGGTCTTTTCTACTTGGAGTGACAGAGAATGAGGGATGACCTGATAGAATGTATATGATGATGAGTGGTAGAATGTCCTACTTAAACTTGAGAGAAAATTAGATACAACATTAAAGATAGAAAGTTTCAATTTGTAAAGGTGTGGGTCCATTTATAGATTACTATTGTGTTTGGAAGAATTAAGAATTTTGAATGTTCCAGAGATTCTCTGTCCAATCTCTGGAGGTCGCTATCCGATCCATAATTTCCCTTTTCTTTGACAAAAGTTACCTTGCTTAGAGGGAGAGGGTAGATTAGATTTACTTTTTAGCGTTTTTTTCCTTATTTTCATTTTATCAATTTTTATTTGGATTAATTTGCCAAATATGGGTTCCAACTTGTTTCTCGTGTGGATTAAGGAACTGTCAAATGTAGTTCCATCCCTTTTTTTATGTTCTTGCGTGTCTATGAGATGACTTGTTATTAAATTTTGTATGTAAGTTTATATGTTAAACTCAATAAAAATATTTAAAAGCGTAAGATGATGAGAGGAATTGATCGTGTGGATGGCCAAAGGATTTTTCCCAGAACTAAAATGGCTCACCAGAGTGTGCGCAAATTTAAGGTGCTGGGGAGTAAGTGCAGGCTAATATGAGGTAGGTTTTACACACAGAGAGTGGTGGGTGAATGAATGGCAACCAATGTTCCCTCTAATTTTTAAGTCGTTAGTGTGCATAAAAATCTTTTGTTGTCCAATTTTTTTCATATGTCAAAAGTATGTGCGCACTGAACGCTTGTGCAAATGTAAACTTGAAATTGTTTCAAGATCATTTTGACACAGCCTATCTCTCATGGCAAATAAAACTGGATTGGCATGTTTTAATATAATAGAAGTATGATTGCATTCAATAAGTATAATTATTAATTACTACATTTTTTAGGTAACTAACCTTTTATGCACACATTAATTTCCTTTGTATGCTGGTTGCAAAATGGGTGTGTGCACACACATGCACACAGCTTAGAGGGAACAGTGCCGGAAACAGTGGTAGAGGCAGGTACAATAGGATCTGTTAGGACACTATTAGATAGGTACGTGGAACTGAGAAAAATGAAGGGCTATACAGTAGGGATTTCCCAGCAGTTGTTAGGTTAGTAGGTTGCCTGTGGGCCAAAGGGTCGGTACTGTTCTAAAATAAAACCCATCTAAGATTATGGCTATTAAACTAAAGTTCCATCCTCAGATAGCTATCACTATTTCGAAGAGATGGAAAAATTGTTGCAGTGCTCTGGGTAACATTTGTTCTTCAATTAATATTTAGAAATTGATCTTGCTGTCTTTTTAAATTTTTTTTATTTTTCACACTATGAACCATACTGACAAAGATACACATAAACATTTCCCTCTTGAATATACACAGTGTCATTTTCTCCCCTTTTTCCCTCTCCCTTCCCCCCTCCTTCCCACTCTCTTCCCCACCCACTAAACGTTCAACATATATGATACAATAAACCCATTAAACAATGTCATCACACAATGAAAATAAACAAGAAAATTGTGTCATCTACTTTTACACACTGGGTCAGTTCATTTCGTCTTCTTCTCCTTCTGTCATTTTAGGCGGTGGAGGCCCGCTGTAGGACCTCTCTCTTGTGTTCCATGTACGGTTCCCAAATTTGTTTGAATACTGTGATGTTATTTCTTGAATTATATGTTATTTTTTCCAATGGAATACATTTATTAATTTCTATGTACCATTGCTGTATTCTCAGGCTCTCTTCTGATTTCCAAGTTGACATAATACATTTTTTTGCTACAGCTAAGGCTATCATAATAAATCTTTTTTGTGCTCCATCCAAATCGAGGCCAAGTTCTTTACTTCTTATATTACTTAGAAGAAAGATCTCTGGATTTTTTGGTATGTTGCTTTTTGTGATTTTATTTAATACCTGATTTAGATCTTCCCAAAATTTTTCTACTTTCTCACATGCCCAAATTGCATGTATTGCAGGTACAACATACCTGGCACAATGAGAGGAGTTCTTCTGCAAACAGACCAACAAATTATCTCCAACACTCACAGAGCAGTGTAAAGAGCATAGTATACAGAGTATAGGATTACAATAAAATGTTAGCATTAAACAAGGGCAGCATGGGAGCACTGCCATGGGGCTAATTCAGAGCCCAATGGCTGCAGAGGAGAAATTGTTTTTAATCCTGTTGATGCATTCTCCACACTCTTAAGGTTTCTTCATTGTGGGAAGAGGGAGAAGAGAGTATTTTCAGGTTATGGCAGGTGTTTTGGTAAGTTGGCTGCTCCTCTTTAACATAGGAGATGCAGATGGAGTCCGTGAAGGGGAGAACTGTTTACATCGTGTTTTAAGCTTCATTTGCTACCTTCCAATCTTGAGTTCAGCAACTCCTGTGATGCACCAAGAAGGTATGCTTTCAGCGGCACTCCTGTAAAAGTTTTTGACAGACAAGGGGGACAGGCTGAGATAACTTAGTCAAAGGAAGTAGAGGCTTTGATGCTCGGTCGCAATCATCATGTCAATGGTGCCTGGGTTTCAGAGTTTGAGTTTCATGGAAAGGATGAGCAGGCTGGGACTTTATTCCCTGAAGCATAAAAGATTGAGGGATGATTTGATAGAGGAATTTAAAGTTATGAGTGGCACAGATAGAGTCAATGTAGACAAGTTTTTTTTTCCATTGAGAGTGGGGAAGATTCAAACAAGAGGACATGGATTGAGATTGAAGGGGGAAAAGTTTAGGGGAAACATAAGGGGGGGGATTTCTTCACTCAGAGGGTGGTAGGAGTGTGGAATGTGCTTTTGGCCAAAGTGGTAGATGCGGGTTTGATTTTCTTTCTTTGGCTTGGCTTCGTGGACGAAGATTTATGGAGGGGGTAAAAGTCCACGTCAGCTGCAGGCTCGTTTGTGGCAGACAAGTCCGATGCAGGACAGGCAGACACGGTTGCAGCGGTTGCAGGGGAAAATTGGTTGGTTGGGATTGGGTGTTGGGTTTTTCCTCCTTTGCCTTTTGTCAGTGAGGTGGGCTCTGCGGTCTTCTTCAAAGGAGGTTGCTGCCCGCCAAACCCAAGATGCACGGTTTGAGGCGATATCAGCCCACTGGCGGTGGTCAATGTGGCAGGCACCAAGAGATTTCTTTAGGCAGTCCTTGTACCTTTTCTTTGGTGCACCTCTGTCATGGTGGCCAGTGGAGAGCTCGCCATATAACACGATCTTGGGAAGGCGATGGTCCTCCATTCTGGAGACGTGACCCACCCAGCGCAGCTGAATCTTCAGCAGCGTGGACTCGATGCTGTCGACCTCTGCCATCTCGAGTACTTCGATGTTAGGGATGAAAGCGCTCCAATGAATGTTGAGGATGGAGCGGAGACAACGCTGGTGGAAGCGTTCTAGGAGCCGTAGGTGATGCTGGTAGAGGACCCATGATTCAGAGCCGAACAGGAGTGTGGGTATGACAACGGCTCTGTATACGCTTATCTTTGTGAGGTTTTTCAGTTGGTTGTTTTTCCAAACTCTTTTGTGTAGTCTTCCAAAGGCGCTATTTGCCTTGGCGAGTCTGTTGTCTATCTCGTTGTCGATCCTTGCATCTGATGAAATGGTGCAGCCGAGATAGGTAAACTGGTTGACCGTTTTGAGTTTTGTGTGCCCGATGGAGATGTGGGGGGGCTGGTAGTCATGGTGGGGAGCTGGCTGATGGAGGACCTCAGTTTTCTTCAGGCTGACTTCCAGGCCAAACATTTTGGCAGTTTCCGCAAAACAGGACGTCAAGCGCTGAAGAGCTGGCTTTGAATGGGAAACTAAAGCAGCATCGTCTGCAAAGAGTAGTTCACGGACAAGTTTCTCTTGTGTCTTGGTGTGAGCTTGCAGGCGCCTCAGATTGAAGAGACTGCCATCCGTGCAGTACTGGATGTAAACAGCGTCTTCATTGTTGAGGTCTTTCATGGCTTGGTTCAGCATCATGCTGAAGAAGATTGAAAAGAGGGTTGGTGCGAGAACACAGCCTTGCTTCACGCCATTGTTAATGGAGAAGGGTTCAGAGAGCTCATTGCTGTATCTGACCTGACCTTGTTGGTTTTTGTGGAGTTGGATAATCATGTTGAGGAACTTTGGGGGGCATCCGATGCACTCTAGTATTTGCCAAAGCCCTTTCCTGCTCACGGTGTCGAAGGCTTTGGTGAGGTCAACAAAGGTGATGTAGAGTCCTTTGTTTTGTTCTCTGCACTTTTCTTGGAGCTGTCTGAGGGCAAAGACCATGTCAGTAGTTCCTCTGTTTGCGCGAAAGCCGCACTGTGATTCTGGGAGAATATTCTCGGCGACACTAGCTATTATTCTATTTAGGAGAATCCTAGCAAAGATTTTGCCTGCAATGGAGAGCAGCGTGATTCCCCTGTAGTTTGAGCAGTCTGATTTCTCGCCTTTGTTTTTGTACAGGGTGATGATGGTGGCATCACGAAGGTCCTGAGGCAGCTTTCATTGGTCCCAGCAGAGCTTGAAAAACTCATGTAGTTTGACATGCAGAGTTTTGCCACCAGCCTTCTAAACCTCTGGGGGGATTCCATTCATACCTGCTGCTTTGCCACTTTTCAGTTGTTCGATTGCCTTATATGTCTCATCCTGGGTGAGGACCTCATCCAGCTCTAGCCTTAGGGGCTGTTGAGGGAGCTGGAGCAGGGCGGAATCTTGGACTGAGCGGTTGGCACTGAAGAGATTGGAAGTGTTCTGACCATCGGTTGAGGATGGAGATCTTGTCGCTGAGGAGGATTTTAATATTTAAGGAAAAGTTGGATAGGAATATGGATGAGAGAGGTAAGGGCTGGGTGCGGGTCAATGGAACTCGGTGGGAGAAGGTCTTCAGCATGGACTAGAAGGACTGAACTGTCCTGGTATATGGTTATAAGTGCTTGTCCCAGGTCAGGTCAATGCTGGCACTCATGCCTAAGACCGTGAACTCAATTGTAGTGCCATAAATGTTGAGAGAAAGGTTGTTATCTTGGCACCATGCTACTAGAATTTCAATCTCTTTCCTGTGTTCCATCTCATCATTCTTTGATACCACTGTGGTGTTGTCAGAAAATTGGCAGATGGAGTTGGAATTGTATTTAGCAGTAGAGTCATGGGTGTAGAGGGAGTATAGCAGGGAACTGAGGCCACATCTTTGAGGATAACCAGCATTGTGATCATGGAAGAGATGTTACCCATCTAGAGATCAATTGGACAGGATTTCAAGCATACAGCTGCAGAGACCTACATCATGAAATTTGGGAATGACTGCATTAGGGAAAATGGTATTGAAGGCAGCTGTAGTCCATGAACAGCAAGTTAACAGAATTTCCCTTTGCATTCAGATGTTCTTGGGTGGAATGGAGAGCTAGGACACTGGCATCTGCTGTGGTTGCATTGGCCAGTAATCAGGTAGGCTAGAGCTGATGTGAGCCACAACAGCTTCTCAAAGCTCCTCATGATGGAGGATGTCAAAGCCACTGGTCAGTGGTCATTTAGGGCAATTATTATGCTTTTCTTTGCTACTGGCATGATGGTTGCCTTGAAACAAGTGGAGTTTGTCGCCGGTTGACAGAAGAGATTAAAGATGTCTGGTAATACATCCATCAGTTGATCTGTGCAGGGTCCCAGGACATATCTCAGGAATCCATCTAGGGTCCAGGGACATGTGCTGAGTTTATTTACAGCGTCTTCACAAAGACTCTGGGCCTTGGTTGCAAGCCAAAGAGTACTCAGTCACATAATTTGAGGAGCGACAGCTTTGACAGTTCTTGCCAAAACTAATATTACTTTCACCAAACGATGAGCACCTCCCAAACAACATGATCCATGCGGTCCCACAATGATCTGAAGCAAATGGCTTCTCCCTGCATGGAAAGTGCATCGGTTGGCAGGAAATCTAGTCCCCTAAAAGCACTTGACTGAAATTTGAGAAAACACAGAAATAGTCAATATTGCATTGCACTCGCATAAAAAATAATTTTCAATGTCATCATGCTGGAATAAAAACAATGTGATTGAATTCCCTGGCCACTGTCCACAATACCAGGAGCAAGTTAGCAGCTGCATCTTTTCATTTTGCCCCATGTTGATCCATAAAACTTCAATAATTTGATTGCATTCCAAAGCAATGCACTTAAAGGTCAAAACCCTAATTGATTATGCACTGGATATTAATAGACTAAGCTCTCTTTACAATTTTTGATTTAAAAGTTATTTAATCTATTCTGCTCTTAGTATCTTTTATATATTGTATACAAGATGGCAATATGCATTTCCTTCATCCACTAAAGGACCAGTTTCACAGCAATATAGAGTTACCTGCAACAGAAGCCTTCTTTGGCATCTTGCCAACAAATTTCAATCGCAAAAGGTTAACAGTATCTGCAGGTAATTTGAATGCTGGAATGGTGAAAAACACTGGTTCTGAGTTTAAACTCATTCTGTGCCACCTATCCAGTATCACTGTATAATGATCTGAAGGAAGAAATTGGATTAACCTTTTTCTTGGCTCTCTCTAGTCGAGGAATGCCATGTCTCTGCTGTTGTACTACTCGGGTGGTTGATGGACATACTCTGTGACAATCCCTGGACAAAGCATCAACCACTAGTCTTAAAAACTACACAAAGGTCTTCAACTCCAAACAATGGGAACAATTTAACCACCTCAAATTTAGCTGCTTCTGAAAATTAATCTCCTCGAGTTTGCTGCAATTTGTGGTCATCGCTAGGCATAAATGTTGGAACTTCCTTCCCAACAATACCCTCACCAGAAGGCATCAGCTCACAACTACCAATGAATAGTTCACAGCAGACTCATTTTCAATGTTCACTGGATTCAAGTAAGACTGGTGTTTCACCATCCTTCTCTGAAAATTTCTGCCTTCACAGTTGTCCTGCATCACTGGAAAAATTTTGTCCTGGTGTAGGGATAAATAGAAAACTACCTCCACTGCATTCCACCTTCTGTTATCAACCTGCAGTATGTAAACAATGCTTGTGTATGCAACATTCAAAGACCTAGCTCTAAATAGTCAACAACTTCACAGAAATGTAAGAGAATATGGATATAATTAATGCCTGCAAAATAATGTTCCTTCACTAATCTGCCCTTGTGAAACATCACTGCCTAACAATGCAGAGGCCTTGAAAATGTTGAGAAGACTGCACTCTCCAAGGCATTAAGATCTCTGCAAGGTCGTCAGTGGAGAGACGGTACCTCACCAAGCTGCGGTCCCACGAAAACATCATGGATACATGGCGATTATGGAGGGACATGCATGCTATTAGAGAACAAAGCAAAGCCGAGCAACATGGACACTTGGCATCAGGGATTGTTGCGTTGGTGAGTAAAATATTTTCCATGCTCATTTCAAACAGGGAACTAACGGAGTAATGTTGCAGCTCTATAAAATTCTGGTGTATTACACTCAGTTCTGATCACCTCATTACAGGAAGGATGTAGATGATTTGGAGAAAGATGCAAAGGGGATTTACCAGGATGCACTGGATTAGAGAACATGTCATATGAACCATGGTTGACAGCTTTTTTTCTTTGGAGCAAAAAGAGTATGAGACGTGACTTAATAGGAGTATTCAAGATTATGAGGGGCTTAAATAGGGAGAGAAGGAAGGAATCGGACTGGGATTTGGTTACGGATAGAGTTCCCTCCTCCCGGGGGTGGATCTGTGGGTTCAAACCACCTGCTGCCTTGCAGGTTTTGCCTCTTCAGGCAAAGGCTAAGAGAAGGTAACTCTGATTTCAAATCCCCGGGCTCGGCTAGCCCAGCCGTCAGTACCTGGAAAGGGTCCCAGCTATGGACAATTAGCACAAGTCAGTCTAGCAGCAGGAGCTGGCAGCTGTGACAGAGCACCGGGAAACAGTTTCCCGAGAGGTCTGCAGCAACAAACTCAGTGGGTGAAGGATCCGTAAGGACAACGAGCATGATCTTGAAACGGACCTCTGCGGGGAAATCCCGCATCACTCTGGCTGTCGTACCTCGCACTCTGCCAGGCCCAGTAGCGTGGGACCCAGAGGGTGGCATATGTCCTGGGCAAGCACTCGCCTTCAAGTCCTTGCCCCGGCACATGGTGCCCAAAGCTCCATGGAAAACAGAACAAAAGCTCTGTAAGAACAGAAGAACTACAAGGCACTGTGTTTATCTTCGCTTGCGAAGGGATGGGCCATGAGATGAGTTAGGGAGGACATCATTTTCTTGAGATGACAATAGTAAATATCAGAGGGCATCTCTTGGGGGAGTGGAGGAAAGTTTAGGGAAGACGTCAGAGTCATTTCCACAGAGTGGTCTATGCCCGGAATGCATTGCTGGGGATGGTGTAGCAGTTGGTACAATGGGGAGATTTAAAAGATTCCAAGATAAGCATATGGATGCAAAGAAAAATAGAGGGTTGTGGATGTGAGGTAGGGAAGGGTTAGTTTGTTGTGGGTTGAAATGTTCTATGGTCTTTATCTTTAATCTCTCCCAAAACAGACGCAGTTCCCACTTGCTCCAAGATAGCCACCATTATACCAGTATAGAAGAAAAGCACAATAACATGCTCTGATATTCATCATCATGAAGTGCTTTGAGAGGTTAGTCATGGTTCATATCAACCTTGATCCACTTTAATCTGCCTATTGGCCAAACAGATCTACGGAACAGGCCTCATTTTTCCACTCAGCCCTTGAACACCTAAATACCAAAGTCCCAAACTTTAAGATCCTGGTCTCAGCATTCCCCTCATCAACTGGATCCCAGACATCCTGTCTAAAAGACAGAATTCAGTGAAGATGGGTAACAACTTCTCAACAGTCACACTTCGCACTGGTTGTTGGGCACTATCAGTTTCCCCAATAATTGCAATAACAAAGAATTAAGGGGAACGATAGGCTTCATTGCACAAAAGACTTGAGCTGGCCCAGATCCAAACTAGGGAAATACAGGGAAGGGAAAGGTGGCCCAAGCTTTATGGCCTGGGTCCCAGGGGAGGAGCCCAGGTAAGAGTGTGATCAGGGGTGGGCCACCCCAAGCCAATTGGCATATACAATCCATACCATTACACTGGTGCTCCTGAGTAATGTGTATTCAGTCCCCTATTGTACAGCTGTACAGCTAAAATATCATTCCAACTGCATTCACCAATGGCAGAAGTCATAGGTTGGGTCATCAAATAACAAGATGGAATAAAGGAAGCAATTGAAAATCTTGTGACATGGCCCCAAGGTAACAATCTCTCTTTCAACATCAGCAAGACAAAAAAGATGATCATTGGCTTTAGTAGTCTGGCAAGGTCAACACCCATCTACATTTATAGCACTGACTTCAAAAGTGTAAATAGCTTCAAGTTCTTTGAAATAGCCATCTACACCTCAGACAAACACACCAACATGGTCAAGAAACATCAACTTTATTAAGATTAAAGGAGCTTTGCATGTCCCTTAACAGTTTGTTCAGGCATACCATCAGAACCATGCTTGCTCAATGTATGGTATCGAAGTTGCTCTGCTCAAGATTGGAAGCTACAAAAGGTGCAAGTGAATGCAGGTCAAAATAACAAATGTTGAACAGCTTCCCATATACTAGATATACTCTATTCTCTCCCTTCCAACAGGAAGGAGGCTTAAGATTGTGAAAGTACATATCAAACAGGTTTAAAGACCTTTTCTTCTCTTCAGCTATTACTGTATATACTCATGTAATAGTCGAGTTTTGGGGACCAATTATTTTTCGGTCAAACTTTGGGGGGGGGGGGGGAAGATTGCATTCATGTATCCCCAGATACTACTTTTGACCTCAGTAAAAATACCTGCATCGTTTAAAGGAGCTCAGATGGCTGGGACTAGGTAGCAAGCCCATATCCAGGCATTGAGACCTCAGATAGATAAGTGGCTAAGGTGAGCATCTGGGGATGGTTGGGTGGCTGTGGCAAAGATCCATGGCTGGGGTATCAGAAGCTCAGATGGGTACATGGATACAGGCTGAATGCAACCAATTGGGATTAGCAGTCAAACAGAAATTGCTGGTAATCTCTAGCTCAGACCAAAGATGGGGGAATTGGAGATACAAATTCAGTGTATCAGTTTGAAGACCCTTTGTCAGAACTGGGAGAGAGACAGGAAGGTTGGGAAACATGCACTTCTCTTGTTCCTACCCAGTTCTGACGAAGGGTTCTTGACCTGAACACTTTCTCCTCTCACCAGTGTGGCTCGATCTGTTCCAGCATTCTCTGCTTTTGTTTTACATAGTTCCTGATCTACTGAACAGTAATTACTGCCTTGTGCATACTTGAAACCTTGACTAGAAATGTACCTCCAAATAATCCATATCCATTTGTAGGACAAACAAATCTTTCCCAGACTAACCACCCTTGACCAAGAGGTACTATTAGCTCCGAAGGGAGGGTGTATTGATTGCATACCCAACTCCAAACACAAGCTTCACAACCCCATGGGAAGAGGAAACTACTCAAGGGTAATCTCAAAACCTCTTTTAAAGAGTGACAGCCGAACAAATTGTTAGTAATCTCCAGCCCATTGCCTTTCAAAATACTCTCAGGATGAGGTCTTCCATGTCAGATCATTCAAGATATCCTCCTTGTTTAAAAAAAGTCTTCTTTTCTACTATCATTAACTCAGCCCTCACTGTCATGGCCTCCATGATCCGCACGTGCTCTGGCCCCCTCTTCCCCCTTGCACAAGGACAGGATTCCCCTGGTCATCACCTACCATGCCAGCAGCCTCTGCATCCAACACATCTGCCATTTCCTTCACCTGTTATGTGATCTCACCACGAGACACATCTTCCCCTCGCCACCTTCCATAGGGATCACTCCATCTGTGACTCCCTCATCTACTTATCTCTTCCCACAAATTGTCCCCTTGATACCTACCCCTGTGACCACAAGAAATGCTGCATTTTTTCCCACACCTCCTCCCTCACCCAGACTATTTTGTGCCCTAGACTGGGCTGAGCAGGGGAGATGCTGACTGGGCTGAGAGGGCATGGGGGATGCTGACGGGTCTGTGCAGTGGGTGCAATACCTGATGTGACATTCAACATCCGCTGCATCACTTCATCCCTCCACATTACCAGACTAACGTGTGTGCCTATAGCGCATTAATCAGAACCACATCATTCATGATGCAGAGGTGCCAGACATGTTGGAACCTCTCAACAGTGCCCCTGAGGTCTGAACCCTAAGCAGCAGCCTAGTTGGCCTAATGGTGGCACCATCCCTGCCCTCACCATCATTTAGGGCCCCAATAGCCCTTTCAAATGAAGCAATACTTCACTTATGAATCTACAGGAGTCATCTACTGCATCCGGTCCTCCCATTATGGCCTCCTCTAGGTCAGAGTGTCTGGTTGCAGACTGGGAGATCACTTTATTGAGCACCTACACTGTCAGTTTCAATAGCATGGATCTCCCAGTGCCAACCCATTTCAATTCCCTATGCCATTCTCATCCTCAACTGCAATAGCATGGATCTCCCAGTGCCAACCCATTTCAATTCCCTATGCCATTCTCATCTGTCCATTTGTCCATTTGACTCATGCACTACCAGACTGAGACCACTCGTAATTGGAGGAACACATATTCCACTTACGCAGTCTCCAACCAGATGGCATTAACATCAACTTCTCCAGTTTCTGTTAGCCACCCCTCCACCAGTTTCTCCCTTTCCCCTATCCCTATGTCTCCTTTACTCCAGCTTCCCATCCCCTTGTCTCTTTCCCTTGGCCTCCTTTCCTTGAGCTCTGCAACTAATTTATGTTCAATTATGACCATTTGCCTGTTGACCCATAGTTTTCCCCCTATCCTTTCTTCCTCCACCCCCAGACCTTTTATTTGTGCTCAGGCCCAAAACATTGGTCATACATCTTCACCTCCAATGGAGAGTGCATGGTGGGTTGAGTTCCTTCAGCATTTCTGTGGCAATATCTCAAGTGTGGTCTAACCAGAATGTTATAGGGCTGTAAGATTACCTCACAACTCTGGACTCAAACCCCGTAATTAATGAAAACCAACACACCTTCTCAATCACTCTATCAACCTTGAGGGATCCATCGAGTTGGACCCTGGATTAGCACATGAAGAATGTTTTGATTTCTCTTGGACTGCACTCCTTAGATTTCCAAAGAATGAGTATTTTGAATGTTGAAAGGCCTGGGCAGAGTAGATGCAGCAAAGTCATTTCCCACAGCAGGGGAATGAAGAACACGAGGGATGTGATTGGCAACTGAATATCCCTGGGTTTCGTTGTTTTAGGTGTGATAGAGTCGGAGGGGCAAGAGGAGGTGGGGTTGCATTGCTTGTCAGGGAAAATATTACAGCGGTGCCTAGGAAGGATAGATTAGAGGGCACATCCACGGAGGCTATTTGGGTGGAACTGCGGAGTAGGAAAGGAGAGGTTACACTTGTAGGGGTGTATTATAGACCACCCGGAGGGGACCGAGACCTAGAGGAGCAAATCTGTAGGGAGATAGTAGATATTTGTGATAAGCACAGGGATGTAATTATGGGAGATTTTAATTTTCCACATATAGATTGGGAAACACATTCTGTGAAAGGACTGGATGGGTTAGAGTTTGTGAAATGTGTGCAAGATAGTTTTTTACAACAATATGTAGAGGTGCCGGCCAGAGAAGGAGCAGTGTTAGATCTACTGTTGGCAAATGGGATGGGTCAAGTGACGGAGGTTAGTGTTGGCGAGCACTTCGGGTCCAGTGATCATAATGCCATCAGCTTCAATGTCATTATGGAAAGAGAGAAATCAGGGCCAAGGATTGAGGTTTTTGATTGGGGAAAAGCTAGATTTGAGGAGATGCGAAAGGACTTGCAGGGTGTGCATTGGGACAATTTGTTTTATGGGCAGGATGTAGTAGAGAGATGGAAGTCTTTTAAAGATCAGATTTTGAGAGTGCAAAAGCTTTATGTTCCTGTTAGGTTAAAAGGAGGGGCAAAAGGTTTGAGAGAGCCGTGGTTTTCAGGAATATTGGAAACTTAGTTCGAAGAAAAAGGGAGGCGTACATTAGATATAAGAAGCATGGAGTTAAGGAGATGTTTGAAAGATACATTGAATGTAAGAGGAATCTTAAGAGAGGAATTATGAAAGCTAAAAGAAGGTACGAGAAAACTATGGCAAGCAGGGTGAAAACTAATCCAAAAGAGTTCTACAAATATGTTAATGGTAAGAGGAAAGCTAGAGACAAAATTGGTCCCTTAGAAAATCAGAGCGGAAAACTGTGTGTGGAGCCTAGAGAAATGGGGGAGATATTGAACAGTTTCTTTTCTTCGGTATTTACTAAGGAGAAGGATATTGGGAGATGTGAGATAAAAAAAGCAAATTGGGTAAATATGGGGAATATAGAGATTACAAAAGGTGTAGTTTTAAGGCTTTTGAAGAATATAAAGGTGGATAAGTCTCCGGGACCAGACGGGATCTTCCCCAGGACATTGAGAGAAGTGAAAGAGGAAATAGCAGAGGCTCTGGCGGTAATTTTTCAAATGTCATTAGATATGGGGATAGTGCTGGAGGATTGGCGCATTGCGCATGTGGTTCCGTTATTTAAAAAGGGTTCAAGGAGGAAGCCTGGCAACTATCGGCCTGTAAGTTTGATGTCTGTGGTAGGTAAATTAATGGAGAAAATTCTTAGAGATAGTACTTATAAACATCTGGATAGACAGGGTCTGATCAGGAGCACTCAACATGGATTTGTGGGAGGAAGGTCATGTTTGACCAATCTGATTGAATTTTTTGAAGAGGTGACTAGGAATGTGGATGAGGGTAGCGCAGTGGATGTTGTCTATATGGACTTCAGTAAGGCCTTCGATAAGGTACCACATGGAAGGTTAGTTAGGAAGGTGCAGTCTTTAGGTATAAATTTTAAGATAGTCAAATGGATTGAACATTGGCTGAAAGGGAGAGGCCAGAGAGTGGTAGCAGATAATTGTCTGTCAGGTTGGAGGCCGGTGACCAGTGGTGTGGCTCAAGGATCTGTATTGGGCCCATTGTTGTTCATTATATACATTAATGATCTAGATGATGGGGTGGTGAATTGGATTAGTAAATATGCAGACGATACTAAGATAGGTGGAATAGTGGATAATGAAGAAGGTTTTCAAGGATTGCAGAGGGATTTGGGCTGCTTAGAAAAGTGGGCTGAAAAATGGCAGATGGAATTTAATGCTGATAAGTGTGAGGTGCTTCATTTTGGTAAGAAGAATCAGAATAGGACATACGTGGTAAATGGGAGAGCATTGAGGAATACAGAAGAGCAGAAAGATTTAGGAGTAACGGTACATCGTTCCCTGAAGGTAGAAACTCACGTGAATAGGGTGGTGAAGAAGGCTTTTAGTATGCTGGCCTTTATCAATCATTGCATGGAATATAGGAGTTGGGAGGTGATGTTGAGATTGTATAAGACGTTGGTGCGGCCTAATTTGGAGTTCTGTGTGCAGTTCTGGTCGCCTAATTATAGGAAGGATATAAACAGAGTGGAGAGAGTGCAGAGAAGGTTTACCAGAATGTTACCTGGGTTTAAGCATCTAGAGTATAGGGAGAGATTGGACAGATTAGGTCTTTATTCTTTGGAGCGTAGAAGGTTGAGAGGGGATTTGATAGAAGTATTTAAGATTATGAAAAGGATAGACAGAGTGGATGTGGATAGACAGAGTGGATGTGGATAGACTATTTCCGTTAAGAGGAGGAAAGATTAAAACAAGAGGACATGAGTTAAGAGTTAAGGGGCAGAGGTTTAGAGGTAACATGAGGGGGAACTTCTTTACTCAGAGTGGTAGCCGTGTGGAATGATCTTCCGGGAGAAATAGTGGCGGCGGAGTCAATTGTATTATTTAAGAAAAGGTTGGACAGGTATATGGATGAGAAGAAGATGGAGGGTTATGGGCATTGTGCAGGGAGGTGGGACTAGAAAGGGGTGTTTGGTTCGGTGCGGACTAGAAGGGCCTAATGGCCTGTTTCCGTGCTGTAATTGTTATGTTATATATATATATATATATATATATATATAGGATTGAAGGGTGCTCTTTTAAAAGATAGATGCAGAGGAATTACTTTAGCCAGGGTGGTGAAGCTCTGGAATTCACTGTCAGGAGCACCTGTGGAGGCCAGGTCATTGGGTATATTTATGGCAGAGACTGATAACTAATTGAAAATAGTCAGGGATTTAAAAGGTTATGAGAAAAAGTTAGCAAAGCGGGAAAATGATTCAGATTGAATGAACCCAATGAGCTGAATGGCCTACTTCTGTTCGTATGGTCTTATAGACCCCAAGACCTCTCTGTTCCTCCATAGTGGAGAATCCCATTAACCACATACGCGGTCTTCAAGTTCAAATTACACAACTTCGCACTTAGCCGGATTGGTCTCCATCTGCCACTTCACCCAACTTTGTATCCTGTCCATATCCTGTTGTAAATTATGACAATCTTCTACACCATGCACAACACCTCTGCTGACCCATCCCTCCCACTTCATCTGTCATTTATAAAAAAGTGAGGGGGTAGGTTTGGCTCAGATATCTTCCCAAAATACCAATGCAGGGAACAGTATATATTGAAATGTAACACTCCCTCCAAAATGTATTGCAACAGAATTAACAACACTTCAATGGAAGAGGAGTTCAAACTAGTAGGGAGAGCAGAAACTAATGGAAAAAGTTCCACCCCTCCAGTCCACATTAGGATTAGGGCAGTCCAAATGATTTCCTTCTGCCAAATAAGCTTCAATTACTAGTCCTGAAAGGGTCCTTGAACCCACAATCATTTGATGGAAAAGCCATAGCATATGTTGAGGCAGCACCATGTTCAGTTTCCATCTTATACCGGAGTGGCTGATCGCAACTGTAGTAAAATTGAAGTGTTTTTAAGAGAGTGATGTTTCGTACAAATCCAATGAATTTCCAACACCATGCTTTCCATGTCTCTGATGTGGATCAAGTTCAACAGCTCAACTCCCCCACCCCCCCCCCCCCTGTTCATTTGCTGTCAAAACTCATCTGTGCCTTTACCACCTCTAGATTTTATTACACCAAGCCTCCACTCAGCTCCTCAAATTTAATCTAATCCAAAGCTCTGACACTTTTGTCTCGATCACCTATACTTCAAGCCTGCCTATCAAGTTGAACAATGCTTTCACCCCCCCCACCCCCAATGATCATCTTCTTGTCTGCACTCCGGATCACCCACTCTTTCTGCAATCCCAGATTTCATCACATAGTCAGCCTATAGAGATGTGTAATTTCAACATCTGATACTTAATGTAATCTTATGCCTTTTGATTGGAATCCATTAACCACACTTGCATTTCAATGACATCATCTGTCCCCTCTACTGGCAAAACCCTCATTTGTTCCATTTTCTTCTAGCTGGTTTTGGATCATTAACCCAAACCTCAACATTTATATAGTGTCCGACAACAATTCTCATCCATTGTAGTTCAATAGCTCTCAAGACAACTAGTGCCTCAAACTAGTGCCTCTTCACGTTTCAATCTCTTTTCAGCCTCCCAGAAAATCCTCAACCTCTACAGGAGAGTTGTCCATCACAGTGAAGGAGCAGCGAAATTCTTTCAAAAATGGTCTGTTGCAAAAGTAAAATCACCCTCTTGTAGCAACACACAATGCCTCAAACCTCTTAGTGACAAGTTCAAGTTCTTTTGAGATTTATTTGGGAGCAGAACATGCACTTTAAAATATAGAACTTTATTATACTGAAGAAATCATTACATCTACATATCAAGTCCAGGAAAATATAACCTTTTACCCGAAGAATGTGCTTATTGAAAAGTATTAGTTGGCCACTATTCACCATCATGCTGTAAACACTATTTATTGTGCAGCAGTAAGTCATTTTGTTCTACAAGTTCTCATCACCTGGCCAGCCAAGTGTCTTGTTATTCAAGGATGAAGTTATCATTAACTTACAACTGTAGAACAACTTAAGAGTAGAGGTGTGGCCAAATTATCTCTTGTAGGCTTGGAGAATCAGATCACACAATAACTATCCCTGTAAGGGGTATATTACACAACTATCACCATACAATTCAAACAACCTTGTAAAGACTGGATACAATTTGCATACAAATAAACAGTTCCACCACCCATAGTTCAACATGTGGCGAAAAGCCATTTGCCATTCAATAACTGTCCATCATCCCTGTAGATTACTGCTGTGGCTAAAGACTTATTAGCACTCTTTGCCAAGAGGCCGAGGGGAAGAATGTTGTGGGAATGTGCTACTGGGCAATTTACTACATGCCCCATTTACAAGGTTTCATTCACAGACTAATTTCCAGCACATTATTGGTTGCATTGTTTTTAAGAGAAAAATTGTTTAGGAGGCATGTTATCAAGGTGAAAAGCACAATGCTCCCTAACCCAGGAAATTGTTTTACACTTAACTAGGTTTCCCATTTTACAAAAAAGAAATGGAATTTTTTTCCCCCCCTCTAGTTCAAGTAGCCAGATTCCCTGAGATAACCATGACATTTTCAAGTTAGATGAAAGGAATCACTATTCAGCTCTTCATACAGCCGACTTGCTAGGTTTGACAAAGTTGAAGCTACTTGCAGGATTGGGATTCCATCCCAATAAAGTATGTTTACATCTTAAAAAGTTCTGGATGTTAATAATCCTGGTTCTCCACAAGTTCATTTCCCAAGATGAAGAAAGGGCCTTTCTGCACTCACGTCCTGTCTACCATGACACATAGCTCAAGCACTAGGGAACTGCTCCACATTCATCCTTTGCTGCAGCACCGAGTAGAGCCAAGGAAAAAATAAATCACTAAAGACCATGCAGCAAGCCTGAGATTTACACAGAAATTCAGAGCATCCATGCCATCTCTCATTCCAACATAGTCTAGGTGTCACTTAATACAAGCTCAGAAATGTAAATACACAAAAGACTAGTTAGCATCTGAAAAAAATTAATATTTGATTTCAATGGCTTATCATCCTGATAGAAATGTGGTTTCTCTCTCCACACAAGTTCCGCATGAATGACCATACATCTCCAAATTTGTTATTCAACTTTCCAGCACATGCTCAAGTATTACAACTGATTTACAGGTCAAATGTCTGAAAAAAAGAGCTTAATAGATGCTATAGAGGTTGGAAGAATCCTTCCCTTCCTGTCCTCATTTAACCACACCTCTCTCCTCCAAACACTCTTAATGAAGGGGCCCAGACCACAATATTGTCAATTCCTCCCCCCCCTCCTCCCCTTCCCCCACCACTGACAATCTTCCAGCAGATTGTATTAGTACACATCAGGTGTTTCTACAATTCCCATCTTACAAACTACATCATCTGGAAGGAGGACTGCCTTCAGTGCCCAGAAAGGACTAATTACACTTAAAATTTAGTTAGTTACCAGATTCATCTCTAGCTGCACTCAGTCTTTTGGTCCACGTGGGCTCCATTAAGTAGCAACCACTGGATATTTTGTCTCTACAGTCAAGGAAATTGCCATGACCAAGCAAATGATAACACCTCCAGCAGTTATGGAAATCTAGCTCACTTTCCCAGAATCCCCAATTACCAGGCAATGTTAGGCATGATTGCCCAAGTATCAATCGGTCATCAAAATAAGGCTTTCCAAACTGCTTACCAGATAATTTGGCAAATGATCTTACTCAAGGTGTAATTTTTCATATTCCTTTCTTCCTTTGTGGTTTAGAAGAATTGAGACATCACTCAAGCTCCTTCCCAATTACTTTGTTCTCTGTACTCCCAAGGAAGTAATGGCCGAACTCCTGAATAACCAATTTTATCTTCAGCTGACCTCAATGGAAATTCAATAAATTCCATAGAATTCCTATTCAACATGGCAGTAAGGGCAGTTGTGGTTAAGTACCAAATAGTAATCTTGAATTGGAGAAATCCCTTTTTTATGACCATCTCAAATCCACTGTGACATAGTGGAACTTAAAATTCCACTAAACAAAATTCCATTGGAATTGCAGTCAAGAGTTTTTACTGTATATTAATCTGCAATTTAGATCAATATCATACCATGAAGTTCTTTGCCCAACAGTACATAGCAGGAAGTATTAATGCTGATACAAGGCATAAATAGATGGAGATTTAAAAAAAACCATTATGAATAAAATGAAAAAAAATCACATTCCCACTGGTCTGATCTGAAATCAAAGCACTAATCTGCTATTAAAAGTAGCCAGTTGCCTCAAATAGAAACAAGATATTACTTGTCATTATCATGTAATAAGATGCATTATTGATGAAGGACTTGTGAGCTATTTGGGCATCAAAGCAGCACAATGAAAGCTATAAAGCATGTACCTCAGCGGGTACATACAGAGCTTCACCCTATCCCGGGCGCAGGGCACAGTTACCAGAAATTGGGTTACTTCTACAATTTTAAGTTTCAGACTTGGAAAAGATAAATTAACTTCAAAGTTGGGGGGGAAATAAAACTTGATTGGAATTCAGTGGAAGCCACAATTTTCACGCTGACAAGTCTGGCGCACTTTGTTTTTAGAGCAAGGCAAATTTAATAAATTCCATAAAATCTAACTGCCAACCCTCTAAAATAGAAAGCAAATAACAACCTTCAGTTAAAAACTGGAGGTCAAGATTGGGGGCCTGCATTTCAGGTTTACTTCTCGATAGACATTAGCATTAGTTTGTTCACTTGGTCCCTTGGTCATTTGCCACTTAGTAATTCCAAAAATACAAGGGCCTTGCAAGACAAGATGTATGCAAGGAACAAGATTCATCCTTAAAAGCTGGAAATTGGGGAGCTTCAAGAGAAATTTTTTTATCTTTATTACTAATCAAGAGCAGAGATTAAAATTCAGGATTGGCATTGTTGGCTTCAATGCCAAGGCAGAAGATGGCAGCATGAAAAAAAGCAGGCAGACATCCACCTACATAAATAAAACACTGCATTAGGAATAGAATAGTGACCAGGTTTCACCACACAACTGCTGTTGAAAGTTTGCACTTGCCAGAGTTGTAGAGCAAAACACAACTTTTTTTTGGTGGTGAAAAGAAACAGTAGTTCTGCAGAGTTCATGTGGGTGAATATTGAAAACAAATCCTCTCAGATGAATAACAGATTTATGGAGTTGATGGTTTTGCCTAATTCTTTAATTCATTTCAATATTAAGACGCAATAAAAACTGATTTGAGGAAAATTGCAAATTGACATTAAACTTACATTCCAAGTTATCTACACTGAGATCTATATTTGAATTGAAAGCACTGGGATTAGTTTCAAATGCGAGCAAATGGCAGGAAGAGGAAAAAGGAGGAAAAACTACACAAATCAACATTTACTATGCTATTGCAATTCAAAAAGTCTTGAACATATTATCCAAAGTGACAAATATCAGGAACAAAAAAAAGAACGAGATGCACACAAGAACCTTTACATGGAAAGATGCTTTTGAGAGGTAATTTGGAGCTTGAATCAATTCCATTTGTAGTTAGAGGCATCTTTGGGTGGAGAAGGGCAAGGTCAAATCAGTTATCTGATAATATTATATCCAAACAGCAATTTATGTAACTATCTAGTTTTCTCAAGGTGAAAGTTAGAATCCTAGAGTTGAAACTAGCATTCATTCATAATCACTTATTCACAAGACATCTTGTTTTTGCATGAGAGGGTGGAGAGTGCAAGATAAAGGGATGAAGCAGGTGGAAATGTTTCCCTCCTCTTCCACCTTCTGTATAAACCAAGTGGCTTTATAACCTGATTTTTATGGCTGGCCCCATCATCCCCCTAAAGAAAATCCCAGTCCAAATGTGGCATACATGTCAATCTCACTCCAAAACAAGTGCTTAATTGGACCACATTCCATTAATGTGTATAAATAAAACCAAGATGCTTTTTAATCAGAATTAGAGAAAAAATATATTTCATCTTTTCAATCAGCTTGGAACAAGAAACATATAAAGAGCAGGAGTGCACACAAGTATACATCAGTTTCTCTACTTCTGCTAGCTCAAGAATTTTGTTTTCCACTCGCACCCTCCTTGAGTTATGCAAACTGATTCTAGAAACACAAATTCATCTTTATACAAAGTGTGCAAATGAGTAACCTGTAGCAAGGCATGCCAGAACTCTAGTATGGAATATATTAAAATCAGGGGTCCCTCGTTCGACCTAGAGTCTTCTTTCAAATGACAGATCCTCAAGTTCATGATTGTGTTTTCACATAAAGTGCACTTGTCCAACAGAATAGAACCACGAGTGGCTCAAGCTGAAGCTCAAGTCATACGAACTCTGCACTTGTCCAACAGAATAGAACCACGAGTGGCTCAAGCTGAAGCTCAAGTCATACGAACTCCAGCTTCCCATGGCCGCTGTACATCCCCCAGTGAACCAGGGAGAGAAGCCGGTCATTACTGAGGTCAGAGTGCCTGATTTTATCGCAAGTCATGCAGCAGTTCTCATGGCCAGTCACAGGCACCATACACTCCAAGTCCAACTTAGCCATTTGGCCTTTTTTGGAGTGGTGCCCATGGAAACTATAATGCAAACGAGACAGCATCTGCCGTCTTTGGTCCTGTAGTCTCTTATTCTCACTGCGAAGCATTCGTAGGGCCAGCGTGATCAGTAGTACCAAAATGAGGCCACCAGCTATAGGCACTGCAATAACAGCAGCTCTGAACCAGAGTTCCTTGGAGGAATTGAGTTCTCGAACCCTGGTGATCAGACTCTTGGCACTGGAGTCGTGATGGTATCGATTTCCTGCATCTAGGAAGGGTGGATTGATGAAGGGCAAGAAAATTAGAAAAATTAGAATATTAGAAAAATTAGAGTCAGTTACAAAATGATCCTAATTTAGACAATTTACAATTATAGAAAAATCTGAGATAGCTTTTATTTGTCATTCAATAAGTTTACCAATACCAAAAATATTTTACTAAAGATGGATTAATATTCACTTAGCATAGTTTCATTCAGTTCCCTGACCAGCAACACAAACACAATATTTAATATGGAAAACCTTTTACTAGTCTGTTAGCAGACACGGAATATCCAACTTCTGAAGATTCAGTTTGAAATCCCCCCCCTTCCCCATGTCTCTAATTACATGAACAAAATCAATACCAGCCATCCAAAGTCTTGGCTGTCATCACCTTATGGATCAGGGAGGGAAAGCTTTCTTACCAGAGATCTCACTCCGAGGATGTGAAAGAACATCTTGAAGCCCACGATAATTACACATGTCATCATTACAGCACTCCAGCATGGGCCAGACCCCTGTGTGATTCCGCAATCCCTTTGCGTGACATATGTTAACAGAAGCTGAAATTGTGTCTAAGCACCCATGAGTTAAAGGAGAGTTCGTATTCTGTGGATCCAGTAATCTTGAAAAACATGCCATCAGTTCTGATTTGCACATGTAACCCGTTGCCACACAATTAGGGGCATCACAGTAGCATCTAATTTCACCTAAAAAAAAGGAAAAGCAATGTAATTTACTACAGTGCATTTAAATGTGCTCAGTCTCTACTGTAGACAATCAAGTCCATAAAAATAATTACAAGCTTCCTCGAACTGCCCAAGAAGGACAGATGAATCCAGTTTCCAGAACAACTTAAACTAAAAACTTTGATCCATTGCATTGAATATTTGTTCTCCCAACCAAACTGGTGACTGAGCTGGTCTGCAGTAAAATGGGAGGGTTTCTCCATCCTCCACCCCATTAACACCCCAATTCTTTCACTTCCAAGGACCAAAGAACTAATGGGCACTTCAGAAATAAAAATAGCTATTTTTAAATACTGGAAAGTAAACAGACAGAAAAAGGACAAGAAAGTTTCCTACAAACCACTTTGAAAAAGCAGCCTTACAGAGTTGGAATTCTACAGCTTATAATTAGTGGTTTGTTTGTCATAGATTATTGCTCTTTCAACCTAAATGGAAACATACAATAGGTGAAATATATCAGGATTTACCGAAGTGGACTTGTGATAATGGGTGGAACGGAGAAATCATTCCGACAAGTCGCCCCAAAAATGCACGTTAAAAAATCTTTAATAGCTTCCGCTGCTCAGAAGTGACAAAAAAAACCACATACAGTACGAGTTCTTTGTATGTAACAGGGAGCCAAGGCCGCATTCGCCCGAAAGCGATCAGATTTCAACCAGTTTCCACCTCATTGCTAAAAGACCCCGAGGAGCCACTGCTCCAAACAACTCGGGTCTAATGGAAGGTAAAGAATCGACTGTGTAAAGTTACTAATATGGACATAATTAGTCACGGAATGCTCCAATCTCCTGCTTTTAAAAAAATGTGCAGAAACGAGAGGAGTTTCCAGCTCTCGCTTTATAATCTGTACACCTTGTAAACATAACCCTCAAAAGACTGGTATTCAGACCCGAGGGGGGGGGGGGGGGGGGGAAGCGTTGTTCTTATTCGGAGCCAGCCATTCATTCTCATCCTCGCTGCAGATGGTTTTGAATGATTGCATGTTACTGGGTTGCACTCCGCCAAAATGACTGCAGGAGCCACCCTTTGAAAAAGGAAACTTTTGATGCAAATTGCTGAGGGTTTGTGAATCCTGTAATCATTTCATTATCAGCCACATAGTTTCGGTATCAGTGACTTCACATCAGTCTGAATCACTCCCAGCCCCCCATGCTTTGATGAGGCCAGAAAGCCCGGCTCTTGTTTGGGTTAATTACACGTTCCACTAAATAAATGTAACAATTATGTGGCTCATCTTAACCTCCAGCGTTGCTCGGCACGTCCCAACATCGAGAAAGGGTGGTTGATGTGCCCATAAACTTGCACTTCGACTGTACAATTTATGTAAAAAATAGCATTCATGCATATAGGAATCAATCCGGACGTATTAAAGGAAGAGGAAGTTCATAAACCCCCCCCCAAAAAATAAACGGAGGGAAGTCCTCAGTTTTTGAAAGCCGCTCAAGGGTTATATAACCTTTTCAGAATAGCCTTTCTGTACGCTAACAAAAACATTTTGACAACCGCTTGCCCCTTAGGTCTACTTACATCAATGGAGGGCAATGAACTGCCAAGAGATTGATACACTTCATGGCAATCAGCGGGTTTGTATTAAAAATCATGGCGAGACAGAACGGAGGAGGAAGGGTGGCGGCTGGAATCTTACCTCCACCAAGAATGCTTCATCTTATTATACATTTATCCGGATTAATGAGAGGTTTACAAACACAAAAGGAAAGGAAGGGACGGAAGACGAGAAGCCTAGCAGATAAAACTGTACAGCAGTCCAGGTTTGGGTGTACCACGGTCCCGGGAGAACTATTTCTACCGGCTCATCAATTAATCTTACACCGGCCACTACTGATACCCCTGAACCTCTCAGGGAGTCGGTTTTCCATTGGACCGGGGAGGAGGACACTGGGGCGCTCGGGCTCGTCCCCGCCACGGGGTGGGGGGTAACACTGGGGCATCCGGTGCCCAACCGCCGGAGGGGGGGGAAAGTCACTGGGGCGCCCGGTGCCCACCCGCCGGAGAGGGGAAAAAAGGACACTGGGGCGCCCGACTTGTCCTCGCCACGGGGTTGGGGGTAACACTGGGGCGCCCGGTTCCCACCTGCCGGGGGGTGGGAAGAAAGACAATGGTGCGCCCGGTGCCCACCTGCCGGGGGGGGGGGGGAAGACACTGGTGCGCCCGGTGCCCACCCGCCGGAGGGGAGAAAGACACTGGGGCGCCCGGTGCCCACCCGCCGGAGGGGGGAAAGACACTGGGGCGCCCGGTGCCCACCCGCCGGAGGGGAGAAAGACAATGGGGCGCCCGGTGCCCACCCGCCGGAGGGGGGAAAGACAATGGGGCGCCCGGTGCCCACCCGCCGGAGGGGGGAAAGACAATGGGGCGCCCGGTGCCCACCCGCCGGAGGGGGGAAAGACAATGGGGCGCCCGGTGCCCACCCGCCGGAGGGGGGAAAAGACACTGGGGCGCCCGGTGCCCATCCACCGGAGGAGGAGTAAGGACACTTGGGGCGCCCGGTACCGACTCGAAGAGTTTCCTCACCTTTGGTCAACAAGATCGCCATCGCGCACAATTCCAGCTGTAGCCAAAACGTGATGAGATTCGGATGGCGATCCATTTAAATGATGGGAAAGTATGAGAAAGCGAACAAAGTTATCGGCCGCGATCGCCTCTCCCAATCCCTCTGGCTCTTCGGCCGACCCGCTGTCCTCTCCGCTCGGCTGTTTCCAACACCAGATCCCTCCAGAAGGGTAGGGGTGTGGCGGCAGGAGCAGCTGCAGGCCAGACTTGCCTTGTTGCTCTGCTCTGCACTCAGTAACTCGGGTCCGCCAGGTAAGTCGGCACCTTTTAACAGCAGAGACAACTGCTCCAGCACAATTCCTCTTGCCTTCACCCTTTCCACCGTCCTCCCACTCGGAACCAGGCTCCTTGATTGACATTCCTTCCACCCCGATTCCACGCCTCCTCTCCGAATGTAACCAATCAGAATTTACCTACGTCCTCAGTACTGTCAGCTGATTGGCAGCCCGTGACATTCAAGCACCTCCTGGGAATTGATTGACAGACCAAGAGGTTTCCATTGATTCAACCCGCCCCTCAACCCTCCAGTGATTGGTTAGTGTCGTTTCCGAGGTAATGTTGCTATTGAAAACCAGTTATCAAATGGATACCCTCGTATGTCAATCACCGCTGTCCACAGTTCATTGATGCTGCGGAGTCCAGTCCTGGGAATTTTCCAGTGTAAATACCAACAAGGAACAAATTGTATTTCTTTTCTTTTATTAAGCTCCACACGCTCATTTAGTGCTGATAAAGAGAAATATAAATAATCTTATTTCAACCAGCTCTGTAGGAATATTCGAAAGACTTTAAGAATTGTAAAAAAAAGCCTTTCTCATGAGGAACGATGCATATTAATTGCTAAAAGAATGGAAGATTATTAAAAACAATTCAAGTTTAAAGCTATTCAATGTAACAGTCCCATGGCCTTGTTAGGTACAAAGAGTTTTGAGGCGAAAAATGATAACTATGACCGTAATAAACTGAAATTTTAAAAAACCATAAACGTTCTCGAATCTTTCAGCCCCTGTAAAAACACATAAATGAATGATACAAACTAACTTAACATGTACAACATTTTTGATCGCCGTCTTTGGATGCAGGAAGTACTTTGCCGTAGACCTGAGGGGGGTTGCATGCCCCTGTCTACCCAAACTGCCTTCCGATAACATATAAATCCTAGTGTAGTTGTTGGACAAATCAGAATCTACCGTGTGTGTATGGGGAGTGCACGTCAAGCTTGGAAGGCAAAGAGAGCGTGTGTTTGTGTCTACAGAGGAGAGGCAGCAGACAGTTAAGTTTAAATTAGCAATCAAAAGGTACCCGGCGCCACCGAGACGACAGAGGGAGCAACTGACAGTCAATTATCAGCCCACAAACAATACGATGCAAACACCGTCGATTGTGATCAGTATCAAACCAGTGGAATATTGTCAGTGATATGTTAATTACTTTTGTGGGCTACACCGGTCTGAGACCATCAAAGAACAGAGCGCGCATTTGATATCGCCACTTCCAATTGAAACAATGGAGCAAAGCTTTGAATTGAACGTGAAATTTAGCCAGTTCTCATATGACGTCCTGCAGCACCCGAAACTACATTCACAATTTCCACTCTTCCCCTTCCAAAAGGGAAAGAATTCATGCACCTCCCGCGAAACTTTGTAAAATTTTGCCCAGCTGGTATTTCCTGGAGGGCTGATGAATTTCCAAATGGTGGCACAATGAATAGAGACAGGTACCGATTGTAATTTTTGCATATTTTATGAATTACGTATATATTTTTAAAAAATAGAGCACAGAATTGATCAGATTCAACTTGGCTGCATCTTGTTCAGATGTAATTTTAAGATTTCTCAGACCAATATTGCAATATTCCACCCGACAAACATGTTATTCGCAACCCCCCCCCCCACCCCCACCACCACCACCACACGCCAAGACCTGCCCATCCTGAGCGAGTTAACCCCTTCAAAACCAAACTGACACCCATCGCAATTATAAGTGGAAAACGCAAAGATTATTATAATCCCCAAACATTCAATTGTTGAGGATTTTGACATAAATTATTGACCTGGATCATTAAGTTTGAGAGAATGTATCTCTCCATCTCTCCACAAATGCCTGTTTCTCCGCTATTTTTTAAAATAAAGTGTAAGACTTTATCCACAATTAAAAAAAGGTGATTTTTGTCCTTCTCTGTAATACTGAAATACTAAGATGCCAATACTTCTTCCGACATTACTGAAGAACATTGTGGTCTCGATGAGTTACTGCCCAGAGCTCAGATTTTGGACAGACTCTGCTATTTTACTGAGTATATGATGTAAGAAACTTTTGGACAATGAACCATCTCATTTGTTGTGGATAAAAGCACGACCCGATTGGTGTCTTACGCGTGCTAAATAAAATTCTCCCGTCTCAAGAAACGTGATTGTATTTTAATTCAAAATGCAAGGTCTCACATTCCTGCTGCGTTGGGAGGTGGTCTAGGAATGTGCTATATTTTGCAGAGAGTCGAGATTATGTCCGTTGATGAGACGATAGAGATACTGGAACAATGAAGTGGGAAAGGCGCTCCGTCTCAGGGATGCCTCAGGGGAATGCAGGAACTGGATAGGCAGCAATTATTTTAATTGTAGGTAATGATGTTCAGGCGCCAGTTGAGTATCTGTTTTGCATCAAGCCCCAGAGACCCACGAACCAGTCATGTTGCAGTGTCATAGTGTCGCTTGAGAAATCATTAAGCAATATTCTTCAAATTAATTATTCATTCATTAAAGAACCATTTTGCGGGTCTATAAAGAAGTGGAGTTCTGTGAAATTAGATTAATAGATCTCTGATTTTTTTTATCTCTGACCACTAACAACAGAAAAGACACAAACATCAGGATGCTCTTTATCTGCAACAGTTGGGCATTTAACACCATCATCCCCTCAAAACTAATCTGCAAACTCCAAGATCTAGGACTCAACACCCTACTGTGTAATTGGATCATGGATTTCCTCACCTCCAGACCACAATCAGTGAGGATTGGTGAGAACATCTCCTCCACAACCTCCATCAGTACCAGAGCACTACAGGGCTGCGTTCTTAGCCCCCTGCTCTACTCACTTTACCCTTATAACCATGTGGCTTGGTATACACCATCTACAAATTTACAGATGACAATGCAGTAGTGAGTTGTATAAAAAGATGTGCTGAAACACCATATAGGATGAAGATTGAAAACTTGGTGGAAAGGTACACCAGCAGTAAACTTGCACTCAATGTCACCAAAACAAAGGAACTGAGTGGACTTCAGAAACAGAAAACCAGAGGTGAGCAATCCAGTGATCATTGGGGAATCAGGTGGAGAGGATGAGCAAATTTAAATTCATGGGGTTCACTATCTCAGTGCACCGTGCCTGGATCCAACACATTAATGTCTAGTCTGAGCCAAACCACTTTTTTGCCTAGTTCCACTGGCCTGCACCCAGTCCATTGACCTTCATGTATCTGTTCAAATTCTTCTTAAATGTTAAAATTGAGACTGCATTTACACTTCAACTGGCAGCTCTTTCCACACTCACACCACTCTGTGCAAAGAAGTTTCTCCTCATGTTCCCCTAATCTTTTTCCCTTTCACTCTTAGCCCATGTCCTCTGGTTTGTATCTCACCTACCCTCAGAGGAAAAAGCCTTTCTACATTTACTCTGTCTACCCCCCTCATAATTTTAAATACCTCTACAAATCTCCCCTCATTCTTCTACACTCCAGGGAATAAAGTCCTAACCTGCTTACCCTTTCCCTGTAACTCAGTTCCTGAAGTCTGGGTGACATCCTAGTAAATCTTCTCTGCACTCTTTCTATCTTATTGATTTCTTTCCTGTAGTTAGGTGACCAAAACTGCACACAATACTCCAAATTTGGCTTCACCAACATCTTATACAACTTTACCATAACATTCCAACTCTGTACTCAATAGATTGGTTTATGAAAGCCAATATGCAAAAATCTCTCTTTATAACCCTATCGATCTGTGATGCCACTTTCAGGGAATTATGTATCTGTATTCCCAGATCCCTCTGCTCTACTGCACACCTCAGCGCCCTACCATTTAATGTGTATATCCTTTCTTAATTTGTCCCTCCTAAATGCAACACCTCATACTTGTCTGTATTAAATACCATCTGTCATTTTTCCAACTGGTCCAGGTCCCTCTACAAGCTTTGAAAATCTTCTTCACTGTCCATAACTCCTCTAATTTTAGTGTCATCTGCAAACTTGCTGATCCAATTTACCACATTATCATCCAGATCATTGATACAGATGACAAACAACAATGGTCCCAGCACCTCTCCCTGAGTCACAGGCCTTCAGTCTGAGAAGAAATCATCCACAATTACTCTGGCTTCTCCCTTCCAGCCATTGTCGAATCCAGTTCACTACTTCACCACAAATACTAAGCATCTGAACCTTCTTGACTAACTTCCTATGTTGTAACTTGTCAAAGTCCACGTAGACACCTTCCACAGCCTTTCATTCATCCTTTCCTGGCAACCTCCTCGAAAAACTCTATAAAATTGGTTAAACATGACATACAATGCACAAAGGCATGCTGACTGTCCCTAATAAGTCCTTGACTATCCAAATAATTGTATATTCTATCTCTTAGAACACCTTCCAATAATTTACCTATTTCTGGTTTCAGGCTCACTGGCCTATAATTTTCAAAGTTATCTTTGGAACCTTTTTTAAACAATGGAACAACATGAGCTACCCTCCAATCTTCTGACACCATACTCATGGCTAAGGACATTTTAAATATTTCTGCCAGACCTCCTGCAATTTCTACACTAGGCTCCCTCAAGGACTGAGGGAATATCTTGTCAGGCCCTGGGGATTTATCCACCCTTATTTGCTTTAAGACACAAACATTTCCTCCTCTTTAATTTGTATTGATTCCACTGCTTGTTTTCTTTATATCTGTGCCCTTTTCATAGGTGAATACTGATGAAAAATAACCATTTAAGACCTCTCCCATTTATCTTGGTTTCATACAAACTGACCACTCTGATCTTCAAGGGAACCAATTTTGTCCCTTACTATCCTTTCCCTTTTAATTTGGTCACATCTCCAGAATGGAGGACCATCACCTTCCCAAGATCATGTTAATATGGCGAGCTCTCCACTGGCCACCGTGACAGAGGTGCAACAAAGAAGAGGTACAAGGACTGCCTAAAGAAATCTCTTGGTGCCTGCCACATTGACCACCGCCAGTGGGCTGATATCGCCTCAAACCGTGCATCTTGGCGCCTCACAGTTCGGCGGGCAGCAACCTCCTATGAAGAAGACCGCAGAGCCCACCTCACTGACAAAAGACAAAGGAGGAAAAACCCAACACCCAACCCCAACCAACCAATTTTCCCTTGCAACCGCTGCAACTGTGTCTGCCTGTCCCACATCGGACTTGTCAGTCACAAACGAGCCTGCAGCTGATGTGGACATTACCCCTCCATAAATCTTCGTCTGCGAAGCCAAGCCAAAGAAAGAAGAAGTCCTTAGGATTTTCCTTTGCAATGTCTGCCAATGCAACCTCATGCTTTCTTTTAGCCTTCCTGATTTCTTGCTTGCGATTTTTCTTGCATTTTTTAATGCTCCTCAAGTATCTCATTTGCTCCAGTTTGCCTATATCTTTTTCCGAACCAAATCCCCAATATCCCTTGAAAACCAACATTCTCTATGTCTGCTAACCTTTGCCTTTAATCCTGACAGGAACTGTACTCTCAAAATTTCACCTTTGAAAACTTTAGCAAACTTTACAGATGTGTAGTGGAAAGTGTGTTGACGGGCTGCATGATGGCCTGGTATGGGAACACCAATACCACTGAGCGTAAAGCTCCACAAAAGGTAATGGACACAGCCCAGGACATCACAAGCAAAACCCTCCACATTATCAAAAATATATAGATGGAACAATACCATTGGAGAGCAGCAGCAATCATCAAGGATCTACATCACTCAGCACACACTCTGTTCTCACTGCTACCATCAGGAAAGAGGTTTGGTGGCACACCACCAGGTTCAGGAACAGCTACTACCCCTCCACCATCAGATCCTTCAACAAAAGGTAAATTATTGGAAGGTGTTCAACTCATTTAAGGACTTTTACTTCATACATTATTTATTCCTGAACGTTTTTTTTCTCTGCATTGCACAGTCAGTTTACATTTCATTTTTTTTCTCACATTTCTCTCTTTAGTATACATTCCTTTGCTTGAGTACAATTTTTTGCACTATCGATAAGTAGAAATACTGCCTGGCCCACAGGAAAAGGAATCTCAGGGTTATATATGATATCATGTATATTCTCTGACAATAAATCTGAACATTGATGTGCCAGGATTTGGCCTGGCTGACGGTGAGAGGAGCCCTCCATTTCAGATCCTTCAGAAATATCACCCACGATGCACATTGTCCCCGAAATGACTGCGATGCATTGGAGGTAGTCGCCCTCCTCCTTGTTGAATGCAAGTGTCACGGTTCATCCCCAGCACCAACCAATTTATGGGTTGTTCCCAGGGACACACACAGAGACAGACATGCAGAGCTGCTGGAAGACCTTCAATTTGGTGTAAGGCATCCTCTAGTCTGCCAGAAGCTTGGTGGTCTTTCAGCATTCTAAGATGTTGGTGAGGCAATGCTGCCATCTGGCACATTCTATGCTATAGGAGTACTTGCTGAGGGGCACACTGAGGCTTGGTGCAGCTAGCATGAGGGCATTGTGGAGATAGATCACAGACTAGAGCCCTCCATCACTGGGCATTGAGGACTGAGATGTGAGGAAGCTCCTCAAACAACAGAGTGGGGAGAAATGACAGTGGTGGCAATAGTGTAATTAGAGAATGTATGTAACAATGTACATTGATGAAAATGTATGGATATGATACAATATGGATATGCAAAGAAACTGAAGAGTTTCCATTTCTGTAAATAATTTATTGTGAAAAAAGTTTATTTTGGAAAAAAAATATTCTAGATGTTAAAATTATTATTTTTTGTGGCTATAATGACATTTGTAAAACAATCTTTTAAAAAATAAAAATTGACATGCAATACTGGATTAAAAAATACTGGATCAAAAAATACTGGATCAAAAGCATTGAAATGAGTTTTTTTGCCACACAAGAATACGAAACAGTGTAAATACAGTATGATTTCCTAACCATAAGGGGAAGAATTTAAAAAATCAAATACTTTTTTTAGGTGGAAATTATTCATTGTTATCGATATTTACAGGATATTGCCGTTCCCATTTCCACTTCCTTCTCACCACAGACTGGACCTACCTGTTATCACATTTTAATTCATAGATCAGAATGGCTTCCTTTGTTATTTAAACTATATTAACTCCACATTACAACTGTTTAAGTCCTTCCCAGATATATATGAAAAGTACTGTGTTTGAAATATATTTTGCAACTGTTAATATATTGTTTCCAAGGCTCAAAAACACCTTGGATTTGAGGCTGAAGGGCTGGTCATTGATCACGCCCTTCTTGATTTCCTCAAGTGAGGGGCATGACTCAGAGGTCATAATGATCCCCATTTATAGGTATGATTATTTCCAATATTAGGTTAGATTTTTAAAAATGATTCTCTTGCGTCATTTAATAGCTTTTCAACAGGACACTTCTGGTTGATGATCTTTTTTATTTCACAGTGGACACATAAAGAAAGATGTATACTGATTGTATTTCTTGTGTACATATTTCATGAATAGAGGGTATGTTTTTAAAGTTAAAACAATTCTTTTATAGAACATGGCTATTTAATGCCCAGCACTAATAACTGAGAAGCTGATCGTGGAAAGCTTTGCACCATAGGTGGCTGTGCTGAAGGTATTCCCACTTTTTACAAGGAATATTTCCCTATGGTTCGCTCTTCAAATATATTTTAAGTCTGCCTGAGAGAGAAGATGAGACCTTGGTGCAATGTTTCAGCTCAAAGCTAGCATGTCGAACTGCAATATTGTTCACTGCCATAAATTTTAAATTTAGACATACAGCAGATTAACAGGCCCTTTCGGCCCAAATTACCTACAACATCTTGTGCATTTTGAATGATGAGAGGAAACCAAATCAACCGGGGAAAACCCATGCAGACGCAGGGAGAACGTGCAAACTCCTTCCAGACAGCATTGGATTCGAGCTCTAGTTCCGGTCACTGGTGGTGTTACAGCATTGCACTGAGTGCTACACTAATCGTGCCGCTCTGGAATATCATTTACATAATTCAGGAAATGCAATTTAAATCCATGTCACGTACTGTCCTAATGTAAATATTGTATCATTGCCATGTGCCTGGTTGAGGTTTGAAATGAAACTGGATCAGTTTCTGTGAAGGCCTTGGTGAGTTCTCATGCATTGCATTTGAGGATGGGACACACTAGTGGAAGTACAATCACTCAGCAGCCTCCAGGTTCCTGAATGATTCAAAAACTGTAAGTCCTTGTTCCAGATTTATCAATGCTGCCTGAGCTGGTCGATTGTGCTTTTCCTCAGCTGTGCTCATTAATTGTGGCCAGACTGGACCAATTCAGCTGGCAAGCTGGTTGCAGTAGGTGTTTAGGCTTTGAACCAAATGTTGACAGGATTTCAGGGTCTGAGTTACAGGGAAAGGTTGTGCAGACTGGGGCTTTTTTCTCTGGAGCGTAGAAGATTGAGAGGGGACTTGATAGAGGTGTTTAAGATTTTAAAAGGGACAGAGTAAATGTGGATAGGCTTTTTCAATTAAGAAAGGGGGAGATTCAAACTAGAGGACATGGTTTAAGATTGAAGGGGGAAAATTATAAGGGGAACATAAGGGGAAATTTCTTTACACAGAGGGTGATGGGGATGTGGAATGAGCTTCCGGCAGACGTGGTCGAGGCAGGATCATTGGTTACATTTAAGGAAAGGCTGGATCGTTACATGGATAGGAGGGGACTAGAGGGGTATGGACCGGGTGCTGGTCAGTGGGACTAGGAGGGTGGGGATTTGCTACGGCATGGACTAGTAGGGCCGAACTGGCCTGTTCTGTGCTGTAAGTGGTTATATGGTTATATGGTTAATATGTAAAGGCCAAAATGTTTGGCCTGGAAGTCAGCCTGAAGAAAACTGAGGTCCTCCATCAGCCAGCTCCCCACCATGACTACCAGCCCCCCCACATCTCCATCGGGCACACAAAACTCAAAACGGTCAACCAGTTTACCTATCTCGGCTGCACCATTTCATCAGATGCAAGGATCGACAATGAGATAGACAACAGACTCGCCAAGGCAAATAGCGCCTTTGGAAGACTACACAAAAGAGTCTGGAAAAAGAACCAACTGAAAAACCTCACAAAGATAAGCGTATACAAAGCCGTTGTCATACCCACACTCCTGTTCGGCTCCGAATCATGGGTCCTCTACCGGCATCACCTAAGGCTCCTAGAACGCTTCCACCAGCGTTGTCTCCGCTCCATCCTCAACATCCATTGGAGCGCTTTCATCCCTAACGTCGAAGTACTCGAGATGGCAGAGGTCGACAGCATCGAGTCCACGCTGCTGAAGATCCAGCTGCGCTGGATGGGTCACGTCTCCAGAATGGAGGACCATCGCCTTCCCAAGATCGTGTTATATGGCGAGCTCTCCACTGGCCAAAGAAAAGGTACAAGGACTGCCTAAAGAAATCTCTTGGTGCCTGCCACATTGACCACCGCCAGTGGGCTGATATCGCCTCAAACCGTGCATCTTGGCGCCTCACAGTTTGGCGGGCAGCAACCTCCTTTGAAGAAGACCGCAGAGCCCACCTCACTGACGAAAGGCAAAACCCAACACCCAACCCCAACCAACCAATTTTCCCCTGCAGCCGCTGCAACCGTGTCTGCCTGTCCCGCATCGGACTTGTCAGCCACAAACGAGCCTGCAGCTGACGTGGACTTTTACCCCCTCCATAAATCTTCGTCCGCGAAGCCAAGCCAAGCAAAAAAAGGTACCAACAAGAGAATATGCAATACTTGATATTCTTTTACAGAACCAGGCAGGTCAGGTGGCAAAAGTATGTGTAGATGAGCATTTTGGGTCCATTGACCATAATATCATTAGTTTCAAGTTAATTATAGAGAAGCATAGGTCTGGTCCTCGAGCTACAGTTATATGGTTATCCCAATGGCACCTTAACGGTCCACGACTACACCAATGACCTTTGGCTGTTTTGAAATGTCTCTGATGGGTTGCAATATCCAAATGCAGATGTCGAGAGATGAGCTGACCTGGGAGGCATTGCTAGCAGTTGTCGACGGAACTGCTGGCCACAGGTAATTATGATTCAAACATTGACTGCCACAAAAAAGTTGTTTACTACATAATACTTTATTCTTCCTCATCATTTGAAGTTTATTGTTGGCTGTAACATGCTGTGTGAACATTGTAGAATTTAGAAGGGTACTATATGAATATAAAGTCCTTTTTCTCTGAAGATCTTTTTTTATCATCATAATCCTCCAATTTAAAGTATAATCTGTGGGGAAACAAAGAAAATAGTTATTGGCAACAATGGACATAGAAATTTGTTGCTATGTAGAGAATGAATTGAAGAGAAATGAGAAGCCATTCAACTGTAATAACGCTCAGCCGGTATACTTTGTGTAGGAAAGGTATAGATACATAACCAACATTAAGGTATGAACAAATGTTGGCAGACACCCGAATAAACTGGTAAAGGGGAGGGGAAGTATGGTCCCAAAGGCAGGAGGTAATAGGTGGATAAGGGAGGAAGGGCATACTAGAAAGCAAGGGGAGGAGGGAGGGGATGGAGAGCTGGAGGAAAGAAGACAAAGGGAATAGGAAGAGAGGGAAACCAGAGGTCGCTGTTAATGCCATCTGGTGGAGAGTGCCCAGATGGAAAATCATGTTGTTCCTTCGATTCAGCTTAAAATGAAGAAAATTTCTCTCTCCATCCACCTCTCCTAGGAAAGGTAGCGAGCATACTGAGACACAATCAGACCCTGGACATACTCTCTTCTCCCTCCTCCCATCATGGAGAAGGTTTAAGTGTGTGAAAAAAAATAGATCAACAGACTTAAAATCAGTTATTCCCTGCAGCCATCAATTTCCCGAATGAACCCCGTAATATGGTTGTCATGCAGCCCCTACCTGGCGCTAATTAATCTTCCATTTCATTGTAATCCGACACTGTACATTATGCTCTATGCACACCTGCATGTAATGCCAGAGGTAACCTGAATTCTGTTCATTGAAGAATTCTTCTTCGCTGTAGTCTGTATTTTGTAACAAATTAAACTTTGTTATGTAGAGCAGGTCTTCACTGCTACACTGAGTACATGAGGCCATCGACAGACATGTGATCATGGGAGTGGGGCATGGACTTAAGGTGGTTGGCCACTGGGAGATTCCTGTCCCTGATGTGGACAGAGCTCAGTGAAGCGATCTCCCAGTCTGCATCCAGTGGCTCCAATGTAGAGAAGGCCACAAAGGGAGCACTAGATGCAGTAGATCAACTCTCCCAGATGCACAAGTAAAGTGTTGTTTGACTTGAAAGGACGGTTTGGGGCCCCAAATGGTGCTGAAGGAGGAGGGGGCGGGTAGGGGAGTTGGGGCGATTGGTGAGGAGGGATGAGTGGATGAAGGAGTGATCCCTATGGACGGTGGAGAGGGGAGGAGAGGGGAAGATGTGTCTAGTGGTGGGATCTTGTCAAAGATGGTGGAAATCATGGAGGATAATGTGTTCGATGAGGAGAGTAATGGGGTGGTAGGTGAGAACAAGGGGAATCCTAGGTTTGTTACATCTGGGGGCTGAGGGGGAAGAAAATGGAGGAGTTGAGAATAAGGGCAGAGTTAACTGTCTTTCACAACCACAGGATTTTCCCAAGGGCATTTTAGCCAACATCGTATTCTTAGAGAAACAAAAAGCTACAGATGTAAAATTGTAACTTGGGCACACATAAAAACTAAGGTCATGATATTGATAAAATAATCAGGTTTAGTGGTTCTTGACCTCAGGATTCCAAAGTGCATTACAACCAATAAAATGATTTTGCAGGTAATCTCTACTGGAATGTATAGAAAATGCAGCAATTAATTTTCATATAAGTTCCTATAATGTGCAATATGATGATATTCAGAACATTTTATTCCAGGTACACCTATGTCATGGTCTACAGGTCTGCCTTCAGAACCATAGTACCCAACAAACCTATTCCCAAACTTTAGAATCTGGGCCCTCACCTCTGCAACCGGATCCTTGGCTTCCTGTCCATCAGATCACAATGAGTGAAAATGGGTCACAATATCACCTCCATGATCACACCCAATACTGGTGATCCTCAAGGATGTGTGTTCAGTCCCCAACTAAACTCCTTCTACACCCACAACAGTACAGCCATATTCTGTTCCAATTCTATCTTCAAATTTGTAGATGACGCTGCGTTAGTGGGTCAGGCAGCAAAAGCGGTGGGACGGAATACAGGAAAGAGACTAATGTCTGGCGGCATGGTGCCAAGAATATAACCTCTCCCCTGGAAAAGATCACCTATAACCTCAGAAACAGGTATGATGTGTTTTTAAGAATATGGAATTCATATCTAAGGTACATCTTAAAGATTCCCCCTCCTGTCTCTCCACCCACCCCCCCACCCCACCCCCCGGAGCTCGCAGCATCAAGAACCCTAGATAAGTCAGGTTATTTGTCCCTTAATGAGAGTGGGGTTTATCCTAGGTGAAACCAATCTTTCCTGTTTCTTATTCTTTCTTTTTTCTTCTTTCTTTGTTGGGGGGGGGGGTGGTGGGAGGGTTCCTCTTATTTTGTTCTTCTTTCTCTCTATTATCTTTTTCTCCCTTTGGTTCAACATGGACATTGATTTGCATTTTTGTAATATTATTGTAATTTTTCTTTCTTTATAATAATTGAATCACATGTTGATTCTTTTCTTTTTTTCTCATTTTCTTTATATCGATATGCAGATCAATAATTGTAATATTTTGTTAATATTATGGATATTGATGTTTTATTTTTTGATTATTCTTCATTTTGATTGCATGTAGATTGAAATTCTCAAAATAATATATTAAAAGAAAGAATATAACCTCTCTCTCTCAACCTCAGTAACATGAAGGAGACAGTCATTCACTTCAGGAGATGGGACAGAGTCCACACTCCAGATCACGTTCATGGCACTGAAATCAAAAGACTAGTTAGCTTAAAGTTTTTGGGTATAAATATATCCAATGACCTGACCTGGGACAATCACAATGATGTAACGGTCAGAAAGCACACCAATGCCTGTACACTCTTAGAAGACTTAAGGAAGTTTCACAGGTCCCACCTGTTTCCTCAACTTCTACAGTTGCACCATTGAAAGCATACCTGGGGTGGTATGGGAGCTGCTCTGTGCGAGATCAGAAACAAGGAGCGAGTGTACTTTTTATCAGAACTTTTAATGTAGTATGCAACTGTTATCTACATACTAAATTCCTGCAGAAATATTAGCATGCTCTTTATCACCCTTTCAGCCACTTAAAACAATAAGCTGTTGAGCTCGGGTCCTTGGCATTTCAGTATAATGTTGGCCAATATTTAAATGGCCAAAATACTGAAGGTGGAGTAAATGGTTTGAATTCTTTGCTCAAGATAAGAATTCTCTGAAAATCTCTATTATTAATGTTGGTCCATTTTAAGAAACAGTAGAAATCAAAAGGACTTTTATTCTCAATACTGTACGTTTTTGAAACATGTTTTTTTTAAATCTGAGTTTGTCCACGCAAAAGTCAAACTGTCCAGTTGAAAAGGATAAGCCTCCTCTAAAAATATCCTTAAAATTATTCATTTACCTTTTGTTTGAAACTCTTTTATGTATTTGGAATGAATTAGGAGCAAATAATTGAACTTTAACAATAATTTTCATCTATAGTTTACAAACTATTGTATGCCTTGTATGGATTTTATATTTGAGCCTTTCAAATTGAAAAGAAATGTTCTGAAGTACTAGATATATCTTCACTGTTAAATATGTATTTTTAATCCTAAGAAAAATATAAGGGAGCATGATTGATGAAATTGTTCTGAGAATTAACAAAGATTCTATGGGTCAAATAGATTCCTTCTTCATCATTGAGAAATATGAAATCATTCCAGATAAACATGACTCTGAGGAGAGGGAATAACTTTGCTGCACCTCACTAAAGTGGGGATGGTAGGCATCATTGGACCTCACTCATCTCCTAAATCTCTCACTTGCTGGCTCCTCGTGCCACACCCTGGAAACCGCTTCAGCTAGTGGGTGAAAACAAGTGAGCGGGTGGCGTCATTACTACACCACTAGGTGATCATCCCAACGGCGGAGCAGGCGGAAGAGGAGACATCTTCCAACGGCTGCAAAGGTGGATGAGGATGCCCAATAATGGGTAGGAAGGCTCTCGAGCGCGCTGCAAGAACTGCTGTGGGCCCACGACACTCAGGGCCTGTTTACCTAGCACGTGAAGCATGGATTCGGTGGACTGTGCGGAAGAAATCTTTACTGGTTCAACGGGCAGAAAGGCGATTCTCAGCAGTGTGTCAGGAACGCTAAGAGGACACACTGAGACACATACAGAACACTGCTGGCCAACCACTGCATCCAGACCTGTCTCCAGCTGTCTTGACTATGTCTTGCCACTGGGTCCAGATAGACTGGGCGAGAGAATGAGGCTGACGACCTGAGCAACTCTCCTTCACTTTAATCCAAGTCAAGCGCAAGTCATGACTTCAAACCCAATGCATTCCATTTGACATTGAAGCCATGTTCATCTTCGACTATGAAGGACGAACAACAACAACAACCACTTTTGAAAATCTGGCCTGAATCCTAACCAGATAAACTACAAGAAATCCAAATCAGATAAAACATAATCTGAAATTGGTGATACAATGTCCAATAAATCTATCACCCTTTCAAAATGTGGATACATTGTAGGAAAATTCAATTAATGATATATTGCTATGCCAGGAAAAGAAGAAAAAAGACAATAATTCATATTGCAACTTTCGCAGCCCATTTACATCAGGTCAATGCACCCCAGAGCCAGTTAGGTACCTATAAAAGCACAGAAATCCTGGAGGAACTCCATCAGTCTCGCAATGACCATAGGAGGTAAAGAATATATCTTTACGCCCTATGGATGTTGCAAAACCGACTGAGTTCCTCCAGCATTTCTGTTTGTGTTTTACTACAATCACAGCGTCTGCAGACTTTCATGTCTCACTAAGTTCTTATAGAATTCGGTTGTACTATTGAAAATACAACATGTCATTTTCCCGACAGAAAGTCTGGCAACTAACACTGTAAAGATGAAACAAACTGTTTTTGCTGATGTTTATTTTGAGATAAATGTTATCTTGGACATTGATAATTACGCAGTGAAACACGCAAGTCTGCAGATGCTGTGATTGTAGTAAAAACACACCGACAAGCTGGAAGAACTCAGCTGGTGTTTTAGCATCCATAAAAGACAAATATATATTGCTGACTTTTTGGACTGGAATCCTTCTTTAAGGAATAAGGTTATTCCTTGAAGAAGGATTTGGCTGGAAACATTGGCGATATATCTTTGTGTTCCATGGACGCTGAAAGACCTGTTGAGTTCCTCCAACATTTCAGTGTGTTTTTACTTATGATAACCCACCTAGTCCTCTTTGAAATAATAGCATGGGATCTTTTACAACGACCTGGGAGAGCAGTCAGAGGCTTGGTTCAAAATCCATCCAAAGGTACAGGATGTCTGAAAACATAATAGTCTTGGACATACAATAATCTGATAATTGACAACAGTATTAGCAATAATTTTGACTTTTGAATCCATGGGTATATAACATTTGTCCTATGACTAATTTAGATATATGTTTCATCAAAATTCTGTGTTCTGACCTAAGGTTGTCAGATTTTTTGTTTTAGATATGCAGCATGGTAACAGGCCATTCAAGGCCCTGATCCCAAGCTGCCCAAATACATCCATGTAACCAATTAGCCTCCAAACACTGCACATCCTTGGAATGGGGAAGGAAACTGGAGCACCCGGAGGAAACCCTTGCAGGACATGAGCAGAATGTACAAACCCCTTAAAGGCAGCACCAGATTCAAACCTGGATGAAAGGCCACTTGGATATTGAAAGAAAAAGATCATTCAGATCTTTACTATTTTCACCAGTGAAAAGAGCAAAACCAAATTTGTCACTTTCCACTCGTTAAAGCAGAAATACTGATCCTAGCAAGACTTGGCAAGGTTAGCGTAATGGTTATTGCCACTCTATTGCAACAGCAGCAATCTGGTTTGAATCTGGAGCTGTCTCTAAGGAGTTTGCACGTTCTCCCTGTCTTTGTGTGAGTTTCCACTGGGTTCTCTAGTTTCCTCCCATGTTCCAAGGGGCTGGATAAGTTAACTGTTGAAATGGGTATATTTGGATGGCAAGGGCTTGTGGGCTGGAAGGGCCTGTTATCAAACTGTATCTGAATAGAACAATCTCCAGTGTTATATCTATTATATCAGTGTCACCTTTAATTGCCAAAAGAGAATTCAATCATTTTGGGCTATTACAGTTGATTCCACTTCACTTAAACAGCTTTATTTTTCTTGCAGTGACTGATTATGATAAATTGGAATCTGGCCAATTTTCTCCTCCCTAATCAAGGAATGCTAAGACCAGCAGTGTTCCTGATTGCTGTGGCATCTAATCCTATATAAAAAAAAATCTTGGAATGTTTCTAGGACAATCTATTTCCATAAGGCTCAGTTTCACACTCAAGCAGCGTAATGAGTGATTGAGCTGTTGGGACTTCTCTGCAAATTGGGTGTACTTTTGTTTCAGAATTACTAAAGCTGAATTGTTGCATGATAAAGCTTAGCTGACAGCTAACTGGGGACTTTAGCACAAGGGTTCAAATGCACATATCCACTTGCTTATCAACAGAGGTCATTATACACATTTTCATTGTGGTTGTACAGATCTTGGAACTTTTTTTGTCAAATCTGAGGACGATAGGATCTCCCCTGCACTCAAGGATACATGCATGCTATTTGCTGGAAGGGCAAAAACACATACCCATTCAAATAAATGTCTTGATATTTATTTAACTGCTCACGGTGATTAAGTTGAATAAAATGAAATATCAAGGCACTATTTCACTTCAACAGCTTAAAAATCGAACTTATGTCCAGAGAGCACAAGTGTTATGATATTATTGAGGTTCAAAGATACAAATGTAATTTTGAGTGGTTTGCACATTTAATAATATTCCACTATAGTAGGAAATAAGGACCGGATGTGTGAACTTGATTTCTACAGTACTGATATTGTTTTTGAACAATGTTGTGTCTAGGTCTTGGCAGTGGGCAGAAATCCATTGTAAACAAAACTTCCAGACTTAACTGGGATATCCTCTGTAAGTATGTGTAACAGAGAGAAAAAAAATTAACAGACGAGCCTCAAAGTCAAAATGATTAAATAATAAACCTTATTGTAGCTAACAGTTGTGAATGCTGATCATTTTGTTATCTTGCAAATCTGTCTGGTTTCTTTTGGCATGGAGAACATTTGCCCTCTTGTGGCTTACCTGAGCATTGGTTGGGTCTTATTCAAAAAACAACATTTAGGAATGAGAAAATTATTCTACACTGGGGAGCTGGGAATTTTTCCGGCCATAATCCACTTCAATTAACATTTGTCCATTAGCTATGCTAAGTATTGACTTGATATTAAGAGCAGAAGAATAATCTAACATAAAGTAGCTCATCAAATTGTGAAATAGTCATAGAGTTATACAGCATGGTAACAGGCCCTTTGGCCCAACACCCACATTGACCATGTTGACTTCCTGAGCTAATCCCATTTGTCTACATTTCAGATTTCAGATTTATTGTCAGATTACATAGGTGACATCACATACAACCCTGAGATTCTTTATCCTGTGCGCAAAAAATTACCACTTTTTGGTAGTGGAAAAAACTGCACTCAAGAAATGTAAACATGTACACAAATAAATCACTAAGTGATTAAATTAGTCCCTGATTCAGTTTGTTGTTTTTTATTTTTTAAATTTTTAAAAATTTTTCACACTGTGAACCATATCAACCAAAATACATATAAACATTTCCCTCTTAAATATTCACAGTGGCATTTTCTCCCCTTTTATACCCCTACCTTCCCTCCCCCCTTCCCACCCCCCATTAAACGTTCAACATATACAATACAATAAAACCATTAAACAATGTCATCAAACAATGAAAATAAACAAGAAAAATGTGTCATCGACTTTTACACACTGGATCAAGTCATTTTGTCTTCTTATCATTTTAGGGGGTGGAGGTCCGAGGAAAGCCCTCTCTGTTATGTTCCATGTACGGCTCCCAAATTTGTTCAAATAATGTGACTTTATGTTTTAAATTATATGTTATTTTTTCCAATGGAATACATTTATTAATTTCCATGTACCATTGCTGTATTCTCAGGCTCTCTTCTGATTTCCAAGTTGACATTATACATTTTTTTGCGACAACTAAGGCTATCATAATAAATCTTTTTTGCGCTTTGTCCAGTTTGAGGCCTAATTCTTTACTTCTTATATTACTTAGAAGGAAGATTTCTGGATTTTTTGGTATGTTATTTTTTGTGATTTTATTTATTCAGTTTGTTGTTGAGGAGTCTGATGGTGGAGGGGTAACAGCTGTTGCTAAACCTGTGTCACTTATACCTCTTTCCTAATGGTAGCAGCGAGAATGGAGCGGGTGCTGGGTGGTGTGGATCCTTGGTGATTGCTGCTTCTCTCCAATGATAGCATTCCCTGTCGATGTTCTCAATGGTGGGGAAAGTTTTGCCTGTGATTTTTTGGGCTGTGTCCACTATTTTTTTCAAGGCTTTATGCTCAGGTTTATTCATGTTCCTATACCAGACCATGATGCTGCAGGTCAGCGCACTTTCCTCCACATGTCTGATGGCATTTGGCTCATATTCCTCAAAACCTTTCCTATCCATGTATCTGTCCAAATGTCTTTAAATTTGTTCCAAAAATATACTTTATTTATAATAAATTATTGTGATAGTACCAATTCTATCACCAATGTGTATATGTACATATGTACAGATGGTAGTGTAGGATAACTGTGATTGTCTAAGAGTGTAGCCGGACCTACTTGCAGGTCTTAAAGGATTGCTCCTAGCCAGACCAGGTCATTCTGGACTGGTCGACCTACTTGTGATATGCTTCAGTCTTTTAGTTAATAAAAGCCTTGGTTTGGATCAACAAGTCTTTGGTTTTTTCGACGTGCACTCCAATTATTTATAATAGAAGAAAACTGTTCACGATGTTTACATTCATAGTATCAATCACATCGATGCATTCTCATGTTTGTTCATTTTACATTCTTCTCTTAATACTTCATTACCACCACTGTGGTCCCTTGTCATTTCTTCCCCCTTTGTTGGTTGAGGGACTTTCTGTGTCATCCCCAATGCCCAGTAATGGAATGACACTAGACTAGTAGTTCTCAACCTTTTTTTCCCCATTCACCTTAAGTAATCCCTTGCAAATCACAGAACACCTATGGCATAGAAATTACTTAAGGTAGTACGTGAGTGGAAAGAAAAAGTTTGAAAACCACTGCTCCAGATTATGGTCTTTTCACACAGCACCTTTGCATTGGCTGCACCAAGCCTCAGTGCATCTCAACATGTACTCCTGCAGCCTAGAATATGCCAGTCGCCATTTCAGTGTGCTGAAAGACCAACAGGTTTTGGACAGACCGGTCGGGCTTAGAGTGTGTTCCCAGGAACAGTCCATAGATCAGGGAATCCTCTGTCACGCTGCTGTTGGGGATCCTTCTCCACACACTCTTTGTGAATCTTCATTCCGTAAAGAGCTGGGCAACAGTCTCCACTCCATCGCAGCCATCCCAAGGACATGCGTGATACTCCGGTTGTACAAGAAGGATCTCACTGGGAGACTTCCTCTCACCGTTAAATGTCTTTAAATGTTACATTTGTACTTATCTCCACAACTTCCTCTGGAAGCTCATTCTATATATGTACCACCCTCTGTGTGAAGAAGGTGATCCTGAGGTCCCTTTTAAATCGTCCCCCTCTCCCTTTAAGCCTTTGTCCTCTAGTTTTAGACTCTCTTACTGTTGGGAAAGTACGCGACTATTCACTTTACCTGTGCCCCTCATGATTTATTTTTATGCCTTCAAAGAACGTTCTTCAAAGTATATGACAGTAAACTCATCAACATTATGCAATGACAGGAAGGGTGAAGATCTCATAGGAGATCAGCAATCTGTAGCCAGGCCTGGAGAATTGTAATGGCAAGGAAAGATTGTATTAATTGAAGATTTTTTTCTGAAACAGAAGAGTGAATTTAATGGAGTTGAATAAAATTATGAAAATTATGAAAGGTCCATATAGAGTGGACAGAGGGTCTTATTTCTGTTTGCGGGAGGAGCAATAACTCAAGAGTAAAGATTGACAGTATCAGGATTAGAAACGAATTGTTGGAAAAAGAAGTAATTTGGTCAACTTGATTGGCATGGATGAGTTGTGATGAAGGACTAGTTTTTACTGTTATGCAATTTTATGACTGACTTTATGTCCAGATGAGGCCTTAGACAACCTTCCTTTCTCATTATCCTCTACACTACCATGAACCCTAACCCTAACCCTATAGTCACTGATTTTCTGTACAATCAGAAAACCATCCTACTACCATCACTCTGCCACCTATCATCAAGTCAATTATAGATCCAATTATCTAGAGACACATCTACCACCCTGCTTTCACCAATTTCACTTGTTACCTCCTCAAAAACTCAAGATTAGTGAGACAGAATTTTCCCTATTACAAAGGTATGCTGAGGCAAACAAGAGAATCTGCAGATACTGGGGTCCAGTGCAATACATAAAGTGCTTGAGAAACTCAGCAGGTCATGCAGCATCCATAGGAAGTAAAAGGCAGTCAGCATTTCAGGCCTGAGCCCTGGATGAGTAACCTGATTGTAGATCCTGCCTTTCCAAATGCCTGTAAATGCTATCTATTAGAATGGTTTCAGAACATTTCCCTACTACTAATGCAAAGTTTATGTTTCCAGTTATGGCAGAGTTTGGGACCAGAGTGCTCAGGCTCAGAATAAAAGGACATTCAAAGTTCAAAATTCAGATTTATTGTCAGAGTACACACATGGTATCATATACAACCCTGAGATTCTTTCTTCTTGCAGGCGAGGTAGAATTACCACTTATTGGTAGTGCAAAAAATTGTACTCAAGAAGATACATGTTATCAAATAAATCAGGGAGAAAAAAAATCAACAAAGTGCGAAAGTAAGAGTCCTTAAATGAGTTTATGATTGAGTTTGTTGTTGAAGAGTGTGATAGTGGAGTGGTAGCAGCTGTTCCTAAACCTGATGTTGCAAATCTTGTGGCCCTTATGCGTCCCTTTAGAACAGAGGTTCGGAGAAGTTTCTTCACACAGAGGGTGGCGAATCTGTAGAATATATGGCCACAAGTGACTGTGGAGGCCAAGTCACTGGGTGTATTTAAAGCAGAGTTTGACAGGTTCTTGATTAGTAAAAGCATCAAAGATTTTGGGGAGTAAGCAAGAGAATGGGGTAGAGAGGAAAAGTACATCAACCATGATTAAAATGGCAGAGCAAACTTGATGGGCCATTTGGCCTAATTGTGCACCTACTTATTATGGTTTTATGGTCTTATGACTCAACTGTTGTGCAGTTACCTGTAAATTGTCAATGTGCTTTCAACAGCTTGGTTGGTCCAGTTTGGTAAGACAATATTCACTCTGGAGAATTTGGAATAGAGCAGGGGAATGGAAATTTGCAAAGTTTGAAACAAGTATTGAATTCCTGGAGAAATATTCATTTTAATACAATTAACTCTTCCAATTAAAATTATAGTTAAATATACCCATCTCTTCAAATCTTCAGTTATTTTCTTAAGCAAAGGAATGTAGTTTAATTTATATAAATTATTCAATTCATTATCTATATGTTTCCCTAGATACTTAATCCCATCTTTAGGCCATCTAAATTGAATATCTTTTTGACATTGTGAATAATCATCTTGTACTAATGCCATAACTTCATTTTTATCTCAATTGAGACAGATTGTATTATGTTTTATATTGTATATAGATATGTTTTGAAGGAGATTAATTGTGGCAGGTTTTTTACACTTCAAATCAGATCTAATTTAAAATGTTAGAGCTCTGCTCAAGCCAGACAGTCCAGGCTCCGAGTGCCTTTGCAAAAACTTTGAAGAATGCTTATAAGGACTTCACGTAGGTGTTAATCAGAAATGCTGTGGAGCAATGGATTATTGTTTTGGAAAGCAACAGATGAATGAACTCAGAAGATTAGATCTGGAGCTAGAGTCTGTCTGAGTGCATTTGGCTGTTCCAAGAGGGTCATGTGGTTTTCTCTGAGTGAGTGAGTGAGAGAGTGAGAGGGAGAGAGAGAGAGAGAGAGAGAGAGAGAGAGAGAGAGAGAGAGAGAATTCAGTTCTACAGTTCAGCAGGAGTAGCTGGGACTGGAACCTGACAAGCTGGAAAGCTTGTGGAAAACCCATTTTAAGATGGGTTGTGAGTTCTTATTTCAGCCTGGTCAAAGCCTTTGTGGTCCATACAAGAGGAGAGGACTGGCTGCTTAATGTTTCACTTGAAATTAGGGAAACAAAAAGGAACTCTGTGGTGACCTGAAAGAAAGAGGTTATCATCTGGAAAACCCTGATGGGGCAAATTTCTTCGACAAGACACCGAAGTTGCTGATCAGAAGGAATCAGACAGAATCCAACAAACAACAAATCTCTTTCAAGCACCAAAGCCTGGTTAAATTCATAAATGTTAAATTCTGTGCACAGTATAAGAATTGCCTGTAACCAGTGAAGAGTGAAAAGTGAGATTGGACTGTGAATCAAAGAACATTTCTGAACTTACTCACACACACATTACATATACGTGCACTTAGAATTAGAGTGGGGGGGGGTTTAAGTTAAATTAGTAGTAATAAGTTAAAGTTTGATACTGTTTTCATGTTTAAAGATAATTAAAAGCAATTTTTTGTTTAAGTAACCATTTGTCTTGGTGAATATCTATTGCTGCTGGGTTTTGGGGTCCTCTGGGCTCATAATGCAATTAATTATATAACCAGAAATTCTTCCATAGTGTATAAATTGATTATAAAGTCTAAGGAACAATGATTATTGTTGAGTCAAAAATACCAAAACATCACCTGCAAATAAACTAATCTTATGTTTCATTTGATTTACCCTAAAGCCTTTTAACTGCTCATCTGTACAAATTATTTCTGCAAGAGATTCTATGGCCAATACAAACAAAGCTGGAGATAAAGGACATCCTTGCCTACTTGATCTAGTTAAATTAAACTATTGAGATATCTGTCCATTAATTATTACTTTAGCATTAGGGTTCTTATGAAGTGCTTTAATCCAATTTATAAAATTAAATCCAAAACCAAATTTACTTAAAAATTAAAATGGAAAACCCAGTTACAGTCTATCAAACACCTTTTCTGCATTTAATGCTACTGTTACACTCAAGCCTCCCCTTTTTTGTGCTAAATTAACTAAACTTAATAATCTTGCTTCATTTTTGAAGGATTGCGTATTTTTAACAAACCCAGTTTGATCAGTATTTACTAATTTAGGTAAAAAGATATTAATTCTATTTGCTAATATCTTCGCTATAATTTTATAATCAACATTCAGCAATGAAATTAGTCTATACGAAGCTGGTTTTAATAGATCTCTTCTTTTTAGGAATAACCATGATTATGGCAGTTGAAAAAATCTCTGGAGGAGCACATACATTAGAAGCTTGCTCTATTGCTTTCATAAACAAAGGAATTATTAAATCTTTAAATACCTTATAAAATTCCACAAGAAAACCATTTTCCTGGAGATGTATTATTTTGTAAACAATTAAGTGCTTCTATAACTTTTCGTTTGATAAATTATCTATATAAATCATCTTTTTGTAATTCAGTTAAACTAGGTAATACAATTCATGATAAATAATTATCTTTATTAAAATAATCTTATAATGATTCAAAAGTATATAATTTTTCATAAAATTTCCTAGAAGTTTCATTTATTTCTTGAGGTTTAAATGACATAGTTTACTATCCTGTTATATTGCCTTAATTGTTCTAAAAGCTTGTCTTCCTTCAAATGCTAAGGTAAGACTTTATGTGATCTCTCACCTGATTCATAATATTTTTGTTTAGATCTAAGAATCAACTTTTCTATTCTATAGGTTAATATTGTATTATATTGTAACTTTTTATTAATTAAATGCTTATGTTTATCTTCTGAAGGTTTTTTATATTTTTTTCCAATACATTTATTTCTTTTTCTAATTTATTCCTCATATATTCCTTCTTAATTTTTGAAGTAAAACTTATTATTTGACCTCTTAAATATCCTTTCAATGCATCCCAAATAATAAACTTATCATCCATTAATTGTAAATTAATATTGCAAAATAATTTAATGATATCTAATAAAATCACAATTTTGTTTCTTTTTAATAATGTAGGATTTAATCTCCATCTTTATACTGACTGTTGCTTTTCAGCAAATTCAATGACCATCAATAGTGGAGAATGATCAGACATTATTCTTGCTTTAGAGTCTACATTCAATACCCTTATTTGATTTTGAGCTGAACGTAAAAAACAAATCGATTCTAGAATAAGAATCAAACTGATTGGAATAAAAAGAATAATCTCTATCTCGAGGATGAAATTTCCTCCATATATCAATTAAATTTAAATCCTTCATCAATTGAAGTGTAGCTTTAGCTGCTTTTGCAGGAACTATTGTTTTCAAATATCTATCTAAAAAAGGATCCAAACAAAAATTAAAATCACCACCACATTCTCATATGCATCAGCCAAGTTTAAAAAATTAACTCGTATAAATTTATCATCAGCTAAATTAGTTGCATAAATATTTTTAAAAGCGCACATTTCAGAAAAAAATTGACAATTCACCATTATATGTCTACCTGCAGAATCCGTAACAACATTATGAATTTTAATTGGTAAATTTTTCTTAATTAAAATTGCCATTCCCCTAGCCTTGGAATTAAATGAAGAAGAACTACTTAATCTACCCAATCTCTTCAATTTCAAGTGTGTTTTTTTTTCAGTTAAATGAGTTTCTTGCAAAACAAGCAATATCTACCTCTAATTTCTTAATATAAGATAGTAATTTCTTTCTTTTTATTTCCCATTAATCCCATTAATATTGAAACTAACAATCTTAATTGCTTTATTCATAGTTCCTTATTTTTAAATCCCTTTTCATCTCTCCTGTCCAGGAAGTATTCCCATACATCAACACAATCTCAAATGTTACCACCCACAATCCAAAAAAAAACCAGTAAAATTAAACTCAGGAAAAATTAAGAAAAAAGAGAAAAAAAAACAAAAAACCCTACCCAAAAAATGCCATAGATTATAGCACTATCCCTTTCCATTTTACTAGCCATGGTATTACCACGAAAAATACACGTAAACCATCAGAAATCAATATAACACACCTCACTATCCCACGGAAAAACATTAATTAGTCAAAACATCAGTTTTCATCTAAAAAAATAAATAAAAACAAGTAAACAAATAATGTAGCTCAGTTTTCTCATCTATAAATAAAACAAAAGATAAACTGAAAAATACAGAAAATAATATATTGTTTACTGCAGCAAATCTATACTGCCAGATGATTGAACTTTAGGCAAAATTTGCACATACTCCTCAGCTTGCACAAAATTTGTAAAGCAGCAGGATAATGTAGTACAAACTTATAACCTTTATCATGCAATTTTTTTTAACAGGATTAAATTCATTCCTCCTTTTACAAAGCTTGACGCAAATCTGCATAGAATTTTAAAAATCTTCTTCATAATCCAAAGGACCACATTCCTTCTCCCTTCTCACAGCCAAGCCCAAGAGCCTCTCTCTGTCCTGGTAATTCTAAAATCTGGCCAGAATAGATCAAGGCCTCATATGTGGGAAGGGTTTATGTCTTAGAGCTCTATAAGCTCTTTCAATTAAAATCTTGTCTTCAAAATGTTCTTCCCCAAATATCTTCGGGATCCACTCTTGAAAAAAATGAATCACATCCAGTCCTACTTTACCTTTGGATAATCCCACTATTTATTCCTTCTACTCAAATTTTCCAGTATATCCATTTTATCTGTCAGCTTTTCATTCAAAGAGATTAGACAAGTCATCGAATCTTCTCACATATTAGATCTTTCTTCAATTCGCTGCACATCATCTTGAAAATTTTCAACTTTATTTTCCAATTCATCCACTCTCTGTGTAACATTATTCATCATAGAACTTTATCTACTTTAGCTGTCAAATCTTCTTTGACTCATTTCAAATCCTCTGAAACTTTACTTATAATTTCATTCAATAACTAAATTATCTTCCAGAGTTGTATTAAATTTAATTTGTAATTTATGAATTTCTGATTCAATAATGCGTACCTCTTCCTTAAAAATCTTTTTCTTGCCTCATGTTTGTTTCACCTGAACTTGGCACACCCTGATCACTTTTAGACTCTTCTGAAGCTTCTTCCACTGGGCTAGTATCACCTTCGTGTTCTGAGGTTGACATGCTGGACTGTCCCTTTAAGATTTGTTGAATTTTTTTCATGGCTTGACGTTCATCTGTGGTCACATGCATGCACAAACAGTTCTGAGTTTTCCACCGGTACCATCTTTGCGGGTCAATGCGAAGATGGCTCTGGAGGATATTCCCTCACCTGGGTCTTCATCAGCAGATCCAGAAGGTAATTGAGTGGCCTGCTTCAGCATGAAGGTAGGCCCAGTTTTTTTCTTCTTCTTCTTGTCTTCAGGTCTTGTAGTTGTAGTTAATTTAGAGGATTTTTCTTTCTTTGGCAATATAATTATAGAGGAGTTAGATGTTTAACAATTACTTTAAAATATTTTGACTTAAAAAACATTACTAAATAGGTACTTTTTTCACTAAATCCCAAGAGAGTTGTGAAGTTGCATGATTATCTCTCACGGCATCATATAAACAACTATGACCAATGCCCATTTGGATGATGTCTTGCTATTATGTCACCCAATATTGAAATGTTTTCAAACCACAAACAAAATCAAGTTTCCCACTGATTGAGCTGTTTTGGATTTAGTTATTTTGTTTTCATTGTGCCTATTTTTTCTCCTTTTTGACTTTTATGTTTTTTGTTTAATTGTGTCATTTTAATGACTAACTCGTGATTTTTGGTACATTTCCAGATTTGAAGAGGCCTTCCCTGACCAGACATGTATTGTAGTTTTTTGGAAGGAATACGGTTGATCTCATTGCTTGAACTTTTTCTGTGGATTGTTTTTTGGTAAATTATCTTCAGTTACGTTCATACATTGGACATTAGATACTTCAAGCAAAGACAATCTAAAACTTAAATTACATAATGTCAGTGTTTCAGTATTTATTTCATTTATGGTAGCATCAGTGTGGCTTGCTGTTCAACCACTGACACAACATCCAGCCCACGCATAGTAAAAGGTTGGCTGCCCCTGGATTAGAGGGACCCAGATTTGATTTCAGGAGTGGGGTTTGAGTGTTTCCTGCCAGCTGAGTAACACTAACACAGAACAAAATGGGGTGGAAAGAAATTCACAAATAGGAACTCTTGGGTTGGGTTTGATAACCACATTTGGCGTAGTGATTAGCACAACGTCTTTACTGCGCCAGCGATTTGGGCCAGGGTTGGAATCATGCGTTGACAGTAAGGAGTTTGTACATTCTCCCCATGTCTGTGTAGGTTTACCCTGGGGGCTCCGGTTTCCTCCCAACATTCAAAATGCACCTGGAGGAGAGGTTAATTGGGTGGCACAGACTCGTGGTCCAAAATAGCCTATTATTGTGCTCTATCTGTATGTCTAAATTTAAATTTAAATAAAAATAAATTTAAATAACTACCAACTTTTTGAAGAAGATATTCTGGGTGAGTACATGGTTATGGAGCTTGTGATTTTCCATCTGGGCACTCTCCAACCAGATAGCATTAACATTGACTTCTCCAGTTTCTTTCAACCTACTCACCATTCTCCCTCCATTCACTTTCCCTTTTTCTTCTTTCCTCCAGCTCTCCACCCCCTTCCCTCTCCATTCACAGAGCCATCCCTTCTCCACCTGCTTTCTGGTATACTCTCCCTCCCTTATCCACCTATTACCTCCTGCTTTTGGGACCGTGGTCTTCCCCCTGTCCCTCCCTCCCTACCATTTGTTCGGGTACCTGCCGACATCTGTTTAAACCTTGTTGAAGGGCTCAAGCCCAAAAAGTTGATTATGTATCTTTATCTTTGCTACATAAAGTACATTGTTTGACCTGCTGATTTTCTCCAGTGTTGTGTTTTTGCTTTTTTACAACTACCAATATTTTCAGACTTTGGCTTAAACTCCGGATCACCTATTCACAGACTTACCCAATGCCAAGCAGTTAATATCTGGGACTGCCTCTGAGCAAATGGAGATATGGCCTGAAAGATCTTTAGGTACAAACAGAATTGAAGTTAAACTTTGTCTTGTTAAAATAAGCTATTTGGTTTGGGCCCATTGATCTATAACTGTTCTATCATTTCTGCCCCCTGTCCAGTTGTTCATTAGGTATGTTGAGTTGCATAAGAGGTTTCCCTGTAAAGAAGATCATGATATTAAAATAGGTATAAGCCCACCTGTACATTAAAATTTTGTTCCTGATTTCTCTTTTTCTATGTATAGATATCAGAAGGTGACTTGCATTCCTTTAGGAACCCATATTTATTGATTGAGACTATCCAATGGACACACTATATTCTGATTGATACACAGAGACTCTGATGTTAGGAGCCTTACACAAATCGGATTCCACCCTTTCACAGATATTCCCTTTTGTTCATGCCTCCCCTTCCTCCCTCCCTCCCAAGCATCATCACCACCACTTTCTCTGCATCTTCAATGAAAAATGCCCATCTCTAACTTTTTCCAATTCTAATGAAAGATCAGTCTCTTTAGTGACCTGCTGAATCTTCTCAGCATTGTCTTTACCTGGTCCTTTGCATTGGTATCATAATCAATTCAGAATGATCATTTCAATCACACCTATGTTGTTGCTTCACAATGTCTCTCTCTATTTGCCACATAACTAGATTATGCTTAAGTGGTGATTAATTGAGAAGTAAATCCCAAGTTCATTTGAAAATCAGATGACCCAGAGTAAAGTTGATTTTTATAAGGGTTTTCAGCATAAGATAAATGTGCAAGTGCTGCCCATTTGGAGCTGATGTGAGAGTTGATGTCAAGCCCATGTGAAAGTTGGCTGTCAAGACATCATAGAGCAAGCACTATATTGGAGTGCAGGAATCTGGTGTGTAAAACAGAAGTCTATTCTTCCTTCCCAAATCTGTATCTCATAATGATATAGAAACACTGGGCCATCGAAAGTACTAAAGTTAACAATTAATTTCCATCACCAGCACCAGAAAAAAGCAGATGAGATCTGACCCTCTCACGCACCGATCGAGCCTCCTATTGAATTTCACTTTTAGTGAAAAGAAGTAGCTTTAAGTTACAGGAACATTATGATGCAGGAGCCAAACAGATTCTTTGCAGCAAATTTCCAGGCCTAGCAAGAACCACGCATGTATTTTCATTTTGCGGTCTGCCTTTGGATCCTGCCCTGGGTTTCACTAAAGTTTAACAATCAATAAGATGTTGTTTCACAGGAGCACCTGTTGATTCATGGAGTGGTTAAACATTCAAAATCTTGACAGATTAGATTTCAGATTTATTGTCAGAGCACGTACATGACATCACATACAACCCTGAGATTCCTTTTTCCTGTGGGTGCGGCAGAATTACCACTAATTATACTGCAAAAAATAAACTTCACAGCATAAACATGTAAACAATATAAAAGAACTGTAAACAGATAATGAATGTAAACAAATTGACTATGCAATACAGAGAGAACAAAAGAAAAAGAAAATCAATAAAGTGCACAAGTAAGAGTCCTTAAATACATCTCCGAGTTTGTTGTTGAAATTTGCCATGGTTTCTGCTGTCATACCAAACCTGCGCAAACTCCTGAGGAAGTAGAAGCGCTGATGATAGATTTTAGTCAGGGCTATAGTTAACTGAAGCATGAAGCATGCTCTCAATTGTTTTTTTTTTTATTCTGGGTATGTGGGACTGCTGGCAGAGGGGAAAATAATTAGAAGTGGCAGAAAGGTTTGGGATTTGTAGATTATTTTAGCTGGGACAAGAGAAAGCTGTTTACTCAGAGTATAATCCACTATTTAAAGAGTCTGGATTAAATTCCATCTGCCATTCATTTTCCCACTCTAACAATAAATTGGAGAGGGGAGGTGTGTGTGGGGTTCGTAAATGGAAGAATCCAGAAATGGCAACACAGAAATGGGTATCCATGAGGCACAGTGCACTTGGAGCAGCAGCAGAAAGGTACTCCAACATAATTTATAACCCCTTGGCCTGGCTCATCCCTCCTTCTTCCATTGTTATCAAGCCAGGGCTTCAACCATGGCAAAAAGCACTAGACATGCCTAAAAGTCACAGAGGGTCTGGTGGTGAGTTGTCAGGACAATAACCTCTCCTTCAATGTCAAGAAAATGAAGGAGCTGCAGGTAAATGCTAAGTTGATGGAAATAGAGGGATATCCACATTTTCTGAAGAAGGATGACATCTCAAATATCCCGACCTGGGAGCAGATGCAGTGGAAGTGGAGGAGTTGAGAGAAAGGAATAGAATCCTTACAGGATGCAGGGTGGGAAGAGGTGCAATGAAGATGAGTGTGGGAGTCAGTGGGTTTAGTACATTAGAGAAAGAAAACAATCCCTCTGTCCTTTCTAGTCTGTTCCACTGACCTGCACCCAGTCCATATCCTCCATACCTCTCCCATGCATATACCTGTCCAAATTTGTCTTAAATGTGAAAATTAAGCCCACATTCACCACTTCAGTTGGCAGATTGTTCCACACTCCCACTACTCTCTGTGTGAAGAAGTTCCCCTTAATGTTCCACCTTAACTTTTCCCCTTTCACCCTTAACCCATGTCCTCTGGTTTTAATCTCACCTAACTTCAGTGGAAAAAAAGACTACTTGCATTTATTCTATATATACCCATCATAATTTTAAATACCTCTTAATCTCACCTCATTCTTCTACACTCCAGGAAATAAAGTTCTAACCTGATTATACAATATATCAGGCGATAGTTTGTCTCTGGATATGGATACAGGGAAGAGAGTTTTTGATGGACCAAGTGAATTTGAGGCTCGTGTGGATGGTGGCAGCAAATTGGATAAAGTTGAGATAAATTGCAGAGTTGTGAATGCAGCTCAGGCCATTGTGCAAACCAAACTCCCCTCCATCGACCATGCCTACACCTCCCACTGGCTTGCAAGAGCAGCCAACGTGTTAAACACCCATCCCACCCCAATCACAACTCTCTTCTACTCCCTCTCATTGGGCAGCAGACACATGGGCTTGAGAACCTGCACCACTGGATTCAACAATAGTTTCTTCCCCACTGTTGTCAGACCATTGAATGGAAAATAATCCACAAATATTCATAAAATTATGCTGCCTTTGGACTGGTTTTAACTTAAGTTTTTCTCTGTTACAAGGTACACTGCATTTTTCTTTTTCTTTTATTACTTATTATACTCAAGCATAGGTTGACTTGTCTGGATAGCACACAAAACATTTTTTTCAGTATCTCAGTCTACGTGACAATGAACACTTTAATTGAATTCAACCTGTGACCAATGTTGTAAGTGTCCTTCCAAAGCTAGGATAAACATAGAAACATAGAAGATAGGAGCAGGAGTAGGTCATTCGACCCTTTGAGCCTGCTCCGCCATTCAACGAGATCATGGCTGATCTTAAAATTCAGTACCCCGTCCCTGCCTTCTCTCCGTAACCTTTAATACCCTTATACTGAAGAAATATATCTAATTCCCTCTTAAATATATTTAATGAACCTGCCTCTACTGCCCTCTGTGGCAATGAATTCCACAGATTCACCAACCTCTGGGTAAAGAAATTCCTCCTCATCTCAGTCCTAAATGGTTTGCCTATTATCCTCAAACCATGGCCCCGGGTTCTGGATTTTCCCATCATTGGAAACATCCCATCTGCATCCATTCTGTCCAGTCCTGCCAGAATTTTATATGTCTCTATGAGATCCCCTCTCAATCTTCTAAACTCCAGCGAGTACAATCCCAATTTGTGCAATCTTTCCTCATAAGTCATTCCTGCCATTCCAGGTATCAGCCTTGTGAATCGCCTCTGCACTCCCTCCATTGCAAGAACATCCTTCCTTAGATAAGGTGACCAAAACTGCACACAATACTCCAGGTGGGGTCTCACCAAGGCCCTGTACAGCTGCAGTAAGGTATCCTTGTTCCTCTATTCAAACCCTCTTGATATGAAGGCCAACATACCATTTGCCTTTTTAACCGCCTGCTGTACCTGCATGCTCGCCTTCAGAGACTGGTGTACAAGTACCCCGAGGTCTCTCTGCACTTCCTCATCTCTTAATCTATTGCCATTCAAATAGTAATCTGCCCTCCGGTTTGTATTACCAAAGTGGATAACCTCACATTTATCCACATTGTAGTGCATTTGCCATGTATCTGCTCAGTCCCTCAATTTATCCAAATCACACTAGAGCTTCCTGACCCCCTCTTCTGTGCACACAACCCCTCCTAGCTTAGTGTCATCTGCAAATTTGGAGATATTACATCCAATCCCCTCATCCAGATCATTAATGTAAATTGTGAACAGCTGGGGTCCCAGTACAGATCCCTGTGGCACCCCACTGGTCACCGCCTGCCACTCAGAAAACGAGCCATTTATCCCAACTCTCTGTCTTCTACCTGCCAGCCAGTTCTCAATCCACATCAATACTTTGCCCCCAATCCCATGAGCCTTGATTTTGGAAGCCAGTCGTTTATGCGGGACCTTATCGAAGGCCTTTTGGAAGTCCAGATACACCACATCCACTGGCTCTGCCCCATCTATTTTACCTGTCACCATCTCAAAGAATTCCAATAGATTTGTCAAGCACGATTTACCTTTTGTAAATCCATGTTGACTCCATCCGATCCCTTCTCTGCTAGTCATATGCTCCGCTATTACATCCTTAATAATGGATTCCATCATTTTGCCCACTACTGATGCAAGGCTCACCGGCCTATAATTCCCCACTTTTTCTCTACCCCTCTTTTCAAATAGTGGGTAACATTAGCTACCCACCAATCCATGGGCACTGATCCTGAGTCTATCGAGTTCTGGAAAATAATTCTTAAAGCATCTGCTATCTGAATGGCCACTTCCTTAAGTACCCTAGGATGTAGATTATCAGGCTCTTGGGATTTATCTGCCTTCAATCCCATCAATTTCCCTAAGACCCTGTCCTTAGAGATACTGATTTCTTTCAGTTCCTCCCTTGCAATAGTCTCTATGTTCCCCGACATCCTTGGGAAGTTATTTGTATCCTCTCTTGTAAAAACAGAACTAAAGTAAGAATTTAATTGGTCTGCCATTTCCTTATTCCCCATTATATATTCCCCTGATTCCGACTGCAAAGGACCTACTCTGGATTTCACCAATCTTTTCCTCTTGACATATTTATAAAAGCTTTTGCAGTCGGTTTTTATATTTGCCGCAAGCTTACTTTCGTAATTTATTTTTGCTCTCTTGATTAATCCCTTTGTCCTCCTTTGGTGCATCTTGAACTGCTCCCAGTCTTCGGTTGTGGTACTTTTTTTGGCCAATTGATATGCTCTCTCTTTGGACCTAATGCTGTCTCTAATTTCCCTTCTTATCCACGGTTGAGTCACCCTTTTTGGTTTACTTTTATGCCAAACCGGTATAAACGATTTTTGCAATTTCTCCATTAGATCTGTGAATGCTTTCCATTGTCTATCCACAGTCAACTCCCCCATAAACACCACCCAATCAATCTTACTCAACTCCCGTCTCATACCATCATTATTCCCTTTCTTTAAATTCAGGACCTTAGTCTCGGTTTTAATTTCATCACTCTCCATGTCGAGTGAGAATTCGATCATATTGTGATCGCTCCTACCCAAAGGGCCTCGTACAACAAGATTGTTGATTAGCCCCTTATCATTGCATAATACCCAATCTAAAATGGCCTGCTCCCGAGCTGGTTCCTCGACACATTGGTCTAGATAACCGTCCTGTAAACATTCAAGGAATTCCTCCTCTTCAGTAGTTTTACTAATTTGACTAGTCCAATCTATATGCAAATTAAAGTCTCCCATGATGACAGCTGTTCCCTTATTGCACACTTTTCTAATTTCTCTTTTAATGCCTTCCCTCATCTCTACACTACCATTTGGACGCCTATATACCACCCCCACTAACGTTTTCCGCCCCTTGCTATTCCTCAGTTCTACCCATACAAATTCCGCATTTTCCGAGTTGATATTCTTTCTGTCAATCGTGTCGGTCCCTTCTCTCACCATCAGTACTACCCCACCCCCTTTTCTTTCTTGCTGATCCCTCCTAAATATCGTATACCCCGGGATGTTAAGTTCCCAGGCTTGCCCACCCTGCAGCCATGTTTCTGTAATCCCAATCAAATCATATTTGTTTATCTCAATTTCCACAGCTAATTCATCTACCTTGTTCCGAATGCTTCTTGCATTAACATATAAAGCCTTCAGATTTGCTTTTTTCACCCTCCTTGCTCTTTCTGATTTTTTACTTTCGCTGCCTAACCTAACTTTTCCTGTTTCATCTTTTCTGTCCTTTGCGCTATCATACAGGTTCCCACCCCCCTGCCAAATTAGTTTAAACCGCACCCGACGGCTGTACCAAACCTAGCTGCCAATATATTGACCCCTTTTGGGTTTAGGTCTAACCCATCCTTCTTGTAGAGGTTATGCCTTCCCCAAAAGAGATCCCAATGATCCAAGAAGCCAAAACCCTGTCCTTTACACCAGCCCCTCAGCCACACATTCATTTTTCTTAACCTTCCATTTTTGTCCTCAGTTGCACTTGGCACAGGTAGCAAACCAGAGATCACCACCCTGGCTGTCCTATTTCTTAGTTTCTGTCCTAGCTCTCTGTAATCCTTTTTCAGTACTTCCTCCTTTTTATCTATGTCATTGGTACCCACATGTACCAAGACATCAGGCTGTTTGCCTTCCCCTTTTAGAATACCCTGGATCCGATTTGAGATATCCCGCACCCTTGCACCAGGGAGGCAGCACACCATGCAGGCATACCTATCTGGTGGAGTCCCCAATGACCACTGCATTCCTCTTTACCTTTTGGTCCACAATGCCAGGCTCAGTGCCAGCGACCTGGTCACTGCTGCCAGCTTCTGTCAGGTCATCTCCCTCAACAGCATCCAACAAAATATACCTGTTACTGAGAGGGATATTCACAGGTGTGTTCTCCATTTTCCTGGTATTTTTCTTCCCTCCCCTGACAGTTACCCACTTACCTGACACATCTGGTCTTGGGGTAACTATGTCCCTGAAAGTTGAATCTATCAACTCCTCACTCTCCCTTACCAGCCATAGGTCCTCAAGTTGCAGCTCTAGTTCCCCAACTCGGTCCTTAAGGAACTGCATCTCGGTGCACCTGACGCAGATGTGGCTATTTGGGAGCGTGGGACTCACCCATGGTTCCCACATCTGACATCCAGTACAAAGCACTAACTCCATAGGCATGACTGAACTAAAATAATGCCACTTACCTTTCTCCTCGCCTGCTTTTGCCTAAGCCTGTTGAACCAAAGGCTGGAAGTTCCACTCCTTCAGTGCCCCACTCACTCAGTGCACTGCTCCTCGCTGGCTGCTCCCTCCCCTTTTACTCCTTTTACTGGCCCCTTGACTAATTAACCTTGACCCAGACCATCAATCATGAAGGGACTACAAGAGTTTGCAAGTATGGTCAATTTTTATCATCGCTTCATACCTGCAGCGGCCCTGCATCATGAGCCTTCTATTACTCCTCATGGCAGGGCCCAGGAAAGATGTACAATGGACACAGGAGGTGACCGAGACTTTCCAAGCAACTAAAGATGCCCTAGCCAGCCACCTCCTTGTGCATCCCAGGACAGACGACCTGACTGTCCTCGTGATAGACACCTCCAGCACATCAGTTGGGGGTGCAATTGAGCAACTGGTTAACGGACAGTGGCAGCCACTGGCCTTTTTCAGCAAACATCTCAGGCCACCAGAGCTCAAGTACGGTGCCTTTGAAAGGGAGCTGTTAGCACTATACCTGGCAATTTGGCATTTCCGTTACTTCCTGGAGGGCAGGAAGTTCAAAATTTACACAGACTACAAACCACTTACTTTTCCTTTCGGCAAGGTGTCAGATCCGTGGACAGCCAAGCAACAACAGCACCTGTCCTACATATCTGAATTTTGACAGACATTGAACATATTGCTGGCAAGTCCAATGTGGTAGCCGATGCCCTATCCTGTCTGTTTATCCTAGCAGTACATGACCCCATCCCGGGTATCAACTATGCGGCCCTGGCAGATGTGCAGCAAGCAGACCCTGACATACCGGCATACCGGACAGCACTTACCGGCCTGCAACTGGAGGACATCCAGATCGCCCCAGGTATATAGGTGGCCAGAGGTGATGACGCTACCTGAAATCTCCACAGAGACATGCATGGGCATTTTTCAACACCTGGGTGGCATGTTTTGGGTTCCCGGGCATACAAATCTGACAGGGGAGCCCAATTCACTTCCAGCCTGTGGACTACATTAGCAAATGTCCTGGAGTCTCAACTCTACCATGCTACAGCACCACCTGCAGGCCAACGGGCTGGTGGAGAGGTTCCACAGGCACTTGAAGACAGCTTTGATGGCCTGACTTACTGGATTGAACTGAGCAGAAGAACTTCCTTGGGTCCTGCTAGACATCCACACCGCCCCAAAAGAGGATCTCCATATAACCATATCTCAAGGCATCCTCTGCCGTTTGTTTATGGCACGTCCCTGGTCATCCCTGATGACTTCCAAGGACTAGGGTCAGCTACCGACGTGCTAGCATAGCACCTGGGGTCACTACCCCCAGTTATGCCCAGACCTCACAGGCAAGCTAATACACCTATGTCCCAAAAAACTTTGCAGACTGTCACTGCAATTTTGTCCAATGCAGGGCCCACTGGCCACCTCCTCTACATCATCAGGCACAACGGCTCCACCTGCATATTGGACATTGGCATCGGGGAGGAGACCTTCAGGCTCGACTGGCTGAAACCAGCTCATTTGGACATTAACTAGCCAGTTACTCACTCGACCCCATAGTGTATGGGTCGGCTGCCAAAAGACAGTGTCCCAATCACCGGCACAGCAAACAGCCGTCGAACACGACAATCAGGTAGGCAGTACATGGGGTGAGACGCCCACTCTCATAGGCCGCAGGTATAGCAATCAAATCAACCAATCACAACCAACGGATTGCAGGGGGTCCAATCGGGCCCACGTATTTGGGACAACCAATCAGTAGTTGGCCTCGCTCAATCCACACCTTGGTGTTGACATAGACGGCTGCCTATAAAAGGCAGAGCTTCAGCCCAATGAAGCTAGTGCTGATTACATTCCCTTGGTGTGCAAGTCTTCTTTCAACCCAGAGCCATAACAGGGTAGTGACCCTGCTACAACACACCAATTTATTTGGCCCAAAAATTGAGTGTTTTCTGTATGACCCATATAAAGTCGACTCCTTATTTTTGGCCCCAACTTCCCACCTATCCCAGCTCCCGACGCCTCAACTACCTACCCATCTGAGCTCCAGACACCCTTATCACCTGCTTATCTGAGCTTCTGACTCCCCGACCGTGAATCCTCACCCCGGCCACCCGCCTGCCCACTGGAGCTCCCGATGTCTCGATCGTGAATGCTCGGCCCGGCCGCCCTCCTACCGGAGTGCCCATTGCCCTGACCATCAACCCGGCTGCCCACCCCCCCAAGCTCCTGACACCCTATACATGGATTTACCACCCAATCCTGGCTATCCGAGAACCTGATGCTTCGAATGATGCTGGTATGTATTGTTATCAAAAAGTATGACCTGTGTAAAAGTTGACCCCCTTCCTCCAAAAAATTTGACTCGTAAAATTGGTCCAAAAAGCTCGACTATTATACGAGCAATAGTGGGGTGGGGACGGTTGGCGCAGTGGCCAGTGAAATGCCGTAACAACGCCAGTGATCGGGACCAGGGTTCGAATCCTGCACGGTCTGTAAGGAGTTTGTATATTCTCTGTGTGTCAACGTGAGTTTCCTCCAGGGGGCTCTGGTTTCCTCCCACTGTTCAAAACATATCAGGGGTGTAGGTTAATTGGGTGTAATTGGGCGCCATGGACTAATTGGCTGAAATGGCTTGTTATCATGCTGTATGTCTAAATTAAAAATGTGTGTGTATAAATAAATATATAAACACACGCACACACGCACGCACGCACGCACGCATGCACGCACGCACGCGCACACGCACACACACACACACACACACACACACACACACACACACACACACACACACACACACACACACACACACGCACACACACACACACTACACAGCAGTTGGGTATTATTTATCCCTCCACTATATTTAATCTCCCAAAGTGCTGCTTCATTGCTGTATTGTGTAGCTTCAACTTCAAGTTCAAGTTTATTATCACCTGACTATACCTATAGAACCAGATGAAACAGTGTTTCCCTGGACCATGATGTACACACATGCAGACACAATACGCAGCACATAATAATTACATATCTTTGTCTCTTTGGCTTGGCTTCGCGGATGAAGATTTATGGAGGGGGTAAAAGTCCACGTCAGCTGCAGGCTCGTTTGTGGCTGACAAGTCCGATGCGGGACAGGCAGACACGGTTGCAGCGGCTGCAGGGGAAAATTGGTGGGTTGGGGTTGGGTGTTGGGTTTTTCCTCATTTGCCTTTTGTCAGTGAGGTGGGCTCTGCGGTCTTCTTCAAAGGAGGTTGCTGCCCGCCAAACTGTGAGGTGCCAAGATGCACGGTTTGAGGCGTTATCAGCCCACTGGCGGTGGTCAATGTGGCAGGCACCATATAGTATATACATAAATATATAATTTAAATTACATTTTGGGATGATTTATTCAGTTACAGGATGCTGCTCATCAACTCACAGTCAGTGTGAAGAAGCTTTGCAGTCCTGATTTTGATACTCCTGTAGCTCCTTCTTGATCATAGTAGGGTCAAAGATATTGTGTGCTTCATATGTGGTATGAAGGTATCAGGAGAACCATTTGATCATATCCCTGTGAATAGAAAGTTACCACCCACAGATGATTAAAAATGGCATTTTTAAATCATAACCTGATTTTTTTTTACAAGCCATTTCTTCTGCTATTAATTTAGGTTAACTGAGCAAATATAGTCATGTTATAGGGACTATGGGCCAGCCTCCAAACTTGGAGTCTTTCATTTTTTACACTACTCATTTCTGTGCCCTAGTTATGAATTGAGCTCTGCCATAATGTACCTGAATTGATAGTTACACTTCAACAAGCAACAAGCAAAATGGGAGAACAAGAAGATGCATTTCTCCATTATATCATTCCAATCTCCACTCGTTTACTGATGTCCAAAACTTGGGAAGGATCCAGACCACACTGCCTGCTGCAAATAGGCAAATAGACGCTTTGTTAACTTAAGGTGTTTATTTTAAAAACTAACAGATGGCAAAACAGCCTAACAGAACTGAATGATGGAGTGAACTCTTTATCCGAGGGTCAAGGGTACTGACAAGTCGGTTCCAGATCAAAAGGATGCAAAGAAAAAGTGTGAGAAACCTTTTTCAATAAACCTAAATCTATCATTCACAATTCATAAAATTTACATACACTACATACACATAAAATTTACATACTGGAGATGATGAGGGAGAATTGAACGTAATTTTAGAACTGACATAATGCAATCAAAATGGCATTTGTTCCTTTTGGTTAGGGAAGAAGAGAGGACATCAGTTAGTGTTCCTTTTCTTAATGATATTCTCTCATGTCATTTGAAGTGCATTTGCAATGAGGTTGGAATTAGATTCAGTATTGCAGATGAACTTGCTGACATTCGCTATTTGGATGTGAAGAGCAGTAACTTTCCACATAATGAAGTTCATTGTGGGCCCTTCATCATTAATCGGTGAATTTTTAAGTTACACTCGCATTTAATTTATGGGCAAGCTGAATCTTGAACTTGCAACAAGTCTCTATCAATATCGGTCTAAGTGCTTGACTGATCAAACAAATATTTGATTTATTTGAAGACGCAATGGCTTCAGAGAAGCAGTAAAGAAAGCAGTCATAGAATAATTGCATTGAGAAGGAAGCCATTTATTTGCATTGTGTTAGATCTTTTAAAAAAATCAGCGCAGCAGAGATGTGGTTTCTCGGAAAAATGCTATGTTATGCAGACAGGATAACAAATGAAGAAGTTCTACAAAGAACAAAAAAAATTGATCATTACTTAAAAGAATCAGAAAACAGCAATCAGACTTCTATGGACACATCATGCAAAGATACATTAGATCATTTAGTTACAACTGGAAAGCTGGAATGAAAAAGAAACAGAGGCAGACAGAGAATGAAAGTTATAGATGGATTAACATCCAACTGCACGAAAACCAACAAGGTCGGGTCAGATACAGCAATGAGCTCTCTGAACCCTTCTCCATTAACAATGGCGTGAAGCAAGGCTGTGTTCTCGCACCAACCCTCTTTTCAATCTTCTTCAGCATGATGCTGAACCAAGCCATGAAAGACCCCAACAATGAAGACGCTGTTTACATCCGGTACCGCACAGATGGCAGTCTCTTCAATCTGAGGCGCCTGCAAGCTCACACCAAGACACAAGAGAAACTTGTCCGTGAACTACTCTTTGCAGACGATGCCGCTTTAGTTGCCCATTCAGAGCCAGCTCTTCAGCGCTTGACGTCCTGCTTTGCGGAAACTGCCAAAATGTTTGGCCTGGAAGTCAGCCTGAAGAAAACTGAGGTCCTCCATCAGCCAGCTCCCCACCATGACTACCAGCCCCCCCACATCTCCATCGGGCACACAAAACTCAAAACGGTCAACCAGTTTACCTATCTCGGCTGCACCATTTCATCGGATGCAAGGATCGACAATGAGATAGACAACAGACTCGCCAAGGCAAATAGCGCCTTTGGAAGACTACACAAAAGAGTCTGGAAAAACAACCAACTGAAAAACCTCACAAAGATAAGCGTATACAGAGCCGTTGTCATACCCACACTCCTGTTCGGCTCCGAATCATGGGTCCTCTACCGGCATCACCTACGGCTCCTAGAACGCTTCCACCAGCGTTGTCTCCGCTCCATCCTCAACATCCATTGGAGCGCTTTCATCCCTAACGTCGAAGTACTCGAGATGGCAGAGGTCGACAGCATCGAGTCCACGCTGCTGAAGATCCAGCTGCGCTGGGTGGGTCACGTCTCCAGAATGGAGGACCATCGCCTTCCCAAGATCGTGTTATATGGCGAGCTCTCCACTGGTACCGTGACAGAGGTGCACCAAAGAAAAGGTACAAGGACTGCCTAAAGAAATCTCTTGGTGCCTGCCACATTGACCACCGCCAGTGGGCTGATATCGCCTCAAACCGTGCATCTTGGCGCCTCACAGTTTGGCGGGCAGCAACCTCCTTTGAAGAAGACCACAGAGCCCACCTCACTGACAAAAGGCAAAGGAGGAAAAACCCAACACCCAACCCCAACCAACCAATTTTCCCCTGCAGCCGCTGCAACCGTGTCTGCCTGTCCCGCATCGGACTTGTCAGCCACAAACGAGCCTGCAGCTGACGTGGACTTTTACCCCCTCCTTAAATCTTTGTCCGCGAAGCCAAGCCAAAGAAGAAAAAGAAATAGGGGAGGCAACAACTACAATTGGAATGGTCAGACACCATGATAGGTCACATGGAACAGCAAGGGACCTGAATGAACGAATGAATGAGATCTTTATAGAACAACCCAGTCAGTCTCACCTCATTATTTTCTTCCCAGGTTCTCTAAACTTAAATGGCATGAACAGTGGTCTAGACATATGACCAAACTGAGGGATCTGGGACTCTGTTCATCCCTCTGCAACTGGATCTTTGACTTCCTCATTAGCAGACACCAGTCAATGAGGACTGGCAACATCACCTTCTGCCATAGCTCTGCCTTGTAAACCAGGGGTTGCGAGTTCATTCCTCTCTGGGGCTTCATTTCTTTGAAGGGTTCTGGTGACTCTGTGTCTTCCTTACGGTAGACAAAGTTAAAGAATTTCATGTATGTTACATTCTAAATGTAGTATTATGTAACAATAATGTAACCTTTACCTTTACCTTTACATTTCCCCATTGAACACCAATACAGGGGTACAACAAGGCTGGGTGCTCATGTGTGGCACAAATGCAATCTAAATTAGTTGATGACATCTGTTATGGGTCTAGAGGACCCCAAAACCCAGCAGTTATAGAAATTCACCAAGACAAATGGTTACTGAAACAAAAGTTACTTTTAATTATCTTTAAACAAGAAAACAGGAGTGCAAAGGCACTCAGAGCCTGAACTATCTGGCTTGAGCAGAGCTCTGGCATTTTAAATTAAACTATTTTGAAGTGTTTATATTTGTTTGTAACCTACACTTAAAAAAAAACCCCACAATTTATCTCCTTTAAAACATATCTATATACAATATAAAATGTAACATAATCCGTCACACATCATAAAAGATCCCTATCACTCAGGTCCCAACCTCTTCCAATTGTTACATTCAGGAAGAAAGTATGGAAGCCCAAGGATCATCATCTCTAGATCTGAGATGTCATTTTTTTCCAACAGCTAACAGGCTTTTAAACCTCCCCTTGTTCACGAATCATAAAAAGGTCTCTGCACTATTACTCTGGTAGCTTGGTAACCATGACTATTTATCATCTTATCTAGTCTTTGATTTATTATCTCTATTCAATTTAATTTAATCAAGTCAAGTTTATTCTCATCTGATTGTACAAGTATAACATGACGAAATAGCAATGTTTGGTGCAAAACTCACATACAGACATAACTCACATGCAGACAAAAAAAAAACGTATCTCTTTGGCTTGGCTTCGCGGAAGAAGATTTATGGAGGGGTAATGTCCACGTCAGCTGCAGGCTCGTTTGTGGCTGACAAGTCCGATGCGGGACAGGCAGACATGGTTGCAGCGGTTGCAAGGGAAAATTGGTTGGTTGGGGTTGGGTGTTGGGTTTTTCCTCCTTTGTCTTTTGTCAGTGAGGTGGGCTCTGCGGTCTTCTTCAAAGCAGGTTGCTGCCAGCCGAACTGTGAGGCGCCAAGATGCACGGTTTGAGGCGATATCAGCCCACTGGCGGTGGTCAATGTGGCAGGCACCAAGAGATTTCTTTAGGCAGTCCTTGTACCTCTTCTTTGGTGCACCTCTGTCATGGTGGCCAGTGGAGAGCTCGCCATATAACACGATCTTGGGAAGGCGATGGTCCTCCATTCTGGAGTCGTGACCTACCCAGCGCAGTTGGATCTTCAGCAGCGTGAATTCGATGCTGTCGGCCTCTGCCATCTCGAGTACTTCGATGTTAGGGATGAAGTCGCTCCAATGAATGTTGAGGATGGAGTGGAGACAACGCTGGTGGAAGCGTTCTAGGAGCCGTAGGTGATGCCGGTAGAGGACCCATGATTCAGAGCCGAACAAGAGTGTGGGTATGACAACGGCTCTGCATACGCTAATCTTTGTGAGGTTTTTCAGTTGATTGTTTTTCCAGACTCTTTTGTGTAGTCTTCCAAAGGCGCTATTTGCCTTGGCGAGTCTGTTGTCTATCTCGTTGTCAATCCTTGCATCCGATGAAATGGTGCAGCCGACATAGGTAAACTGGTTGACCGTTTTGAGTTTTGTGTGCCCGATGGAGATGTGGGGGGGCTGGTAGTCATGGTGGGGAGCTGGCTGATGGAGGACCTCAGTTTTCTTCAGGCTGACTTCCAGACCAAACTCACATACAGACATAACTCACATGCAGACAAAAAAAAACGTATGCAGGACAAATATTTCATCTATACAAATAAAAAAAAACTTAATGAATGTGAGCATCTCAAATGGTTAGTATGAGCAGTTCTTTTGGTCATTCAACATTCTCACTGCCCGTGACAGACCAGAGGGCTCATCTACTGAGGCGAGATGGGTGGAGCTGAGGAACTTGGGGTTACCTTATAGACTATCAAATAGTCAGCAAGAATTGGAGGAGAAAATCTGTAGAAAGATGGCAGAGAGTTGCAGGAAACATAGAGTTGTGATAGTAGGAGATTTTAATTTTCCACATATTGACTGGGACTCCCATACTCTAAAAGGGCTACTTGGCCTGGATTTTATCAAATGTGTTCAGGAAAGTTTTCTAAAGCAACTAGAGAGAGTGCAAAACTGGATCTTATATTGGGGAATGAGACAGGACAGGTGACAGAGGTATGTGCATGGGAATATTTTGGGTTGAGTGATCAAGTTAATTATGGAGAAGGATAGGTCTGGGCATCGGATTGAGATTCTAAATTGGAGATTGGCCAATTTTGAAAAAATGAGAAAGGATCTAAAATGCGTGGATTGGGATATATTGTTTTCCTGCAAGAATGTGCAAGATAAGTGGAAGACCTTCAAAGGAGATATTTTGAGAGTACAGAGTTTGTATGTTCCTGTCAGTATCAAAGGCAAGGTTAGAAGGATTTAGGAACCTTGGTTTTTGAGGCATATTGGGGGTCTGGTTTGGAAGAAGAAAGAGTTGTTTAACAGGTATAGACAACTTGGAGCAAATGAGGTACTTGAGGAGAATAAAAAATGCAAGATAAACCTCAAGAAAGAAATCACAAAGGCTAAAATAAGACACAAAGTTGCTTTGGCAGACAATGTGAAGGTAAACCCAAAGGGTTTCTACAGGGATATTAAGAGTAAAAGGATAATAAGGAACAAAATTGGTCCTCTAGAAGATCAGAGTGTCCTTCCACTGTCTCCCCATTTGCTCTCAGTACCATTCTCCTGCTCACTCCCTGCAGTGCTGCAAATTATTTCCCACAAGCAAATCTCTTTTGAAACCTAAGATTGACTGTTTCCATCCTACTGTCAAGCAATGAGCTCCACGTCATAACCACTTTTTGTATTATAAAGTGTTTCCTCCTGTCCCTTTGATTCTCATCGCCCAGCACTCTATAATTGTGTCCCTTGGTCCTTGAACCTTTCACTAATAGGACCAACTTCTCTTCATGTAATCAAAGCCCGTTATCACAAATCTCCAATAAATCTCTTCTCAGCCTTTTCCAATCTAAACTTATGCTCCAGAACCTTTCCGGTTAATCATTCTTTCTGTCTATTCTCTGGAACCTTCTCACCTTTCCTAAACTGTGGCAACCTACTCCTGTTGTGTCCTAACCCCAGGAAATTTAAAGATTCAGCATGACCTTCTGGTATTTGAACTCTTTCTTGATGTCAGTATAACCTTCAGATGGCAACTGTTTTAGTTTTTAGTTGTTAGGGGGAGATGCCGAGATTGGTATTGTATTAACTATGTTACTTTGTACTTGTATTACTTTATTTTGTATTTTTTCTGTACGTGAATTACTTACTTTTTTATATGTTAAAATTAATAAATAAAATTTCGAAAAAAAAAAGATGGCAACTGTTTTTCACGTGGGACTTTTATATTTCTGTTGCAAATAAACAGATCTGATGGGAAGGGTTGAAGAGAGTGTGGCCAGGGTGGGAATGAGCCTTCTAATATGCTAGCTGCTTTTTCAAGTTAGCAGGAATGATAGATGGAGTCAAGGTTAGGGATGTGTGATGTCCTGAGTTGCGTTCACAACTCTCTGCAGTTTCTTGTGTTCATGGGCAGATGAGTTCCCACACCAAACTGTAACGCAGTTACAGGATATTTTCTACAGTGCTTCTGTAAGAATTGGTAAGAGGGCTCGAAGATGTGCTGACTTTCCTTAGGTGACTGAGAAAGTCGAGTTGTTAGAGAGCTTTCTTGGTCATAGTACCAACACAGCATGAAAGATAATACATTTTTGTGCAAAAAAATTAGATAACGATTGGCTTAAGATTGAGGATACAATAAAAATAAATAGCATCCTTTAATTTCAAACAGAACATCGCGATTAGCTAAGATTAATTAATTATTTGAAGAATAATAGTAGCCAAAGTTGTTTAATTTGCACAAATTTTAAAAAATATATTTGAACATATAGCATGGTAACAGACCCTTCTGGCCCATGAACTGGTGCCACCCAAACGCCCCAATTAACCTACAACCCCCCCTCCTATATGGTATTTTTGATGCTGGAAAGATCTTCAATAAAGAGCCATAACAAAGGTCATGAGGACACACTTAGAGATTGATTGGCCTTTCACGGGCATGTTGGTCTTCAATTGCTATAGTTTGCTTTTTTCCGTCAGGGCAGAAGGGCTGAAAGATAATGACAGACAACAGTAGAATTTCAAGGGAGTGGGTAAAATTGGGAGAAAGCAGAAACTGATGTTCTCTGGGGAACCTTGCAAAGGCTAACCTTGGGTGGCATGTAAATTAAATGATTTGATTACAGAAATTAGGAGCTTTGTGGATGATGCCAAATTGTTCAGTGGTAATGGAAGTAAATACAGTTAATAATACAAACATCTGGCATAAAATAATGGGGTAAGGGCAGTTAAGGAAGACTAGGAATGACAGGATAGAGAGCTTCAAGTGGGCTCTGGATAGAGAGCTTCAAGTCAGTCATGGGCTGTTACTTCCTGTGGGCTCTGGTTTCCTTCCACCGTTCGAAACGTATCAAGGGGGATAGGTTGGTTGGGTATAAATTGGCCAGCACAGACTCGTGGGCCAAAATAACCTGTTACCCTGCTGTATGTCTAAAAAAAATTAACTGAGTAAGTATTTTGGATCAGTTTTCACTATGGAAGACACCGGCAATATGCCAGAAATTTAAGAGAGTCATGGGGAGATGTGAGTGTAGTCGGTATCACCAAGGAGAAGGTGCTTGGAAGCTGAAGAGGCTGAAGGTGGATAAAGCACCTGGACTGGATGGACCACACCTGCCTTCACTGCTACTGGGTAGTGCCGCAGTGGCACAACAGGTAGTGCTGCTACCTTACAGCTCAGCTGACTGTCTTCAATCCTTCCTTACAAGAAAGTTTAGGAAGTTATTTATCAAAATACCTTGATGCACCATCAATAACTACAAAAGACCAGAAGTTATGTAAAACTGATAGGCTTTTATTAGCAAAAGAATGGATGAATGTCCATGCTGGTCCACTATCCTGAACTTGGGAGGGGGCTGTGGGGCAGTTACTTTTATTCAGGAGTCTGTGGGAGGAGCCACAAGTGCAGTCGACCAAAGGGACATGTCCAGACAGCTAAACATATGTACAATAGTTGACCACATTCGCCCCTTCTTTTAGAAAGAGTACAGTGGGATGAAGTGAATTAGGTATTAATACAAATTAAGTCTTTCAGGTGGTCTGGTCTGCCGCTGCGACCATCGTAATACCAGCTGTGGTGCAGCTATTGAGTCCTGGACAGTCTGGAATGTCTGTGTCAGTTTGGTGGATGTGTGGTGATGAGTCTGGCATGTCATCTCCTGGGACAGGGGTAACATGCCATGGCCCTGGTGCATCATGGGTAACGATAGGTGAAGGGGATGTGGGGTGATCGGTAATGATCTCAGGAACCCCTGAGGGTGCCAGGACTCTAACAGAGATTATGTCCTCGTGCCCATTAGGGTACACCACAAAGGCAGATTAGGGCTTGGCATGGAGGAGATGGACCCTTTCGACCAGTGGGTCGGACTTGTGGCTTCTCAAGTGCTTCTGGAGTAGGACCAGCCCTGGGGACATCAAACAGGCCCCTGAAGCGGACTTTGTAGGGAAAGAGAACATTCTTTCATGTGGAGTGGCATTGGTGGCTGTACATAGGAGCAATATGATTGAGTGGACCGCCTCTGGGAGGACATCTTTCCAGTGGGAGACTGGAAGTCCTCTAGACCACAGGGCTAGGAGGCTGGCCTTCCACATGGTAGCGTTCTCCCTTTCCTGTTTCCTCGGGTGTTGTAACTGGTGGTCCTGCTTGTGGTGATGCCTTGGGCCAGCAGGAACTGTTGCAGTTTGATGCGTTCTGTCTGGTTGATAGAAGTGTGGTTTACACTCTGCATAGACCTAGCAGTTTCTGGTCATAGTCCTGATCTCCTCAATGGAGTAAGGCAGATTGCGGGCTTTGATAAAGTGGAAGAACATGGCAAACCTGGTGTGGCAGCTGGAGGGTATTATGGAGGGTTTGCAATGGGTGTATTTGTGTGCTGGCACATGTTCCATGGGTTAGCACATCTGGGGAATTTAGGGATATCATAATTGTAGGTGGAAAGTTAAATTCTCCACCTCACTATCTTGTCGTTTTTGATTTTACCTCGCTGCTGATTGTTGAACATGAAAACAACTGCACATTGGTCAGTCAGCAAGGTTAATTGTTTGCCGGCGTGGTAGTGTCTCCAGTACCGTACTCCCTCGACAATGGCCTGGGCCTCCTTCTCGACAGAGGAGTGTCAAATTTCGGGGCCCTGGAGGGTGTGGGGAAAGATGGCTATGGGTCTGTCTACCTGGTTAAGGGTGGCAACCAGAGCGAAGTCAGATACATCACTCTCCACTTGGAATGGGGTGGATTCATCCACAGTGTGCTTTGTGGCTTTAGCAATGTCTGACTTGATGTGGCTGAAGGCCGCACAGGCCTCAGACATCAGGGAAAAGGAGGTGGATTTGATGAGAGGACTGGCCTTGTCGTATAATTGGGAACCCACATGGCAGAGTAGGAGAAGAAGCCCAGGCACCTCTTCAAGGCTTTGAGGCTGAGGGGAAGGGGGAATTCCAAAACTGGGCGCATGCGATTGGGGTCGAGGCCAATAACTCTATTCTCCACGATGCAGGCAAGGATAGCAAGGCAGGTTGTGCAAAATACACATTTAGTTTTATTGTATGTAAGGTTAAGGAGTTTGGTGGTCTGGAGAAATTTTTGGAGGTTGGAGTCATGATCCTGCAGGTTATGGCCTCAAATGGTGATGTTGACCAGATACAGAAATATGGCCTGCAGCTCATACTGGCGTACCATTAGATCCATCTCCCTCTGGAAGTCCGAGACCCCATTGGTGATGCTGAAGTGAACCCTCAGGAAAAGGTAGGGGCGTCCATCTGCCTTAAAACCAGTATGTTGGCAGTCCTCTGGGAAGATGGGGAGCTGGTGGTATGTTGACTTTCATCAATGGTGGAGAATACCCGATATTGAGTGATTTGGTTTACTTATCAAATAAAGAAGGGAAGAAGGTACACATCCAGCTGCGCACATCTGTTAATGGTCTGACTGTAGTCAGTGACCATTTTGTTTTTCTCCCATTCTTCACCACCACCACTTGGGCTGTGCAGGGGCTGGGGCTGGCTTCTATGATCCCCTCATTTTGTAGCTGCTGCACCTCTGACCTAATAAAGGCCCTGTCCCCAACACTGCACTGCCTACTTTTGGTGGCAATGGGTTTACAGTCGGCGGTGATGTTAGTGAACAATGGTGGAGGGGGAGTCTTGAGAGCTGGGAGCCTGCAGGTTGTGCGCAGTGGGCAGTCTTTGGGTTGCTGGTCGGAAACAGTGGGGGAGGAAAAGGCCGGAGGTTTTTTACTGGTGGAGTTCAGTAGGTGGTTTAAAAACTGCTAGTTACAGACAGTGAAGGGGAGGGGATGGGGTCCATCATACTCCATTGACACACTTTTAAGATGACATTGGAAGTCCAGCCCCAGTAGCACAGCAACGCAGAGCTGTGACATCACCAGGAGTTTAAAGTCTTTGTAGTCTGTGTTCCGCATGATCAGAATCACTACACAGTAGCTGGGAACATCATCCGTATGGGACTTAGTGGCTTACTGGCCTTTCCCTGAGGGAGTAACATTGCACCATTTTGAGGTGGATGAAGCTCTCCGTGCTCCCACTTTCGAACAGGCAGCTCATTTCATGGCTGTTTACCTGGATGTCCATCATCGATCTGGTGAATTGGTAAGGGCTGCCTTGATCCAGTGTGATGGAGGCCAGTATTGGACTGCTGTCTGTAGATGTGGTGGAGAGTTTGAGTATTCGGTCCCAAGATGACGGCATTCAAGATGGCGTCTCAAGAAAGTGCCCCCCCACAACTCACATGCGGCGCTGCTAGATTTCAAAGTTGGCGGTGTCCAAGATGGTGGCCCCCCACAGCATGTACTAAGTGCTGCTGGGTTGGGGTGACTTGGACTTACACACTTTCGCGTAATGTCTTGTCTTCCCACATTTAGATAAAATGCGCTTTTTGAAAGGCAACATTTCTTCAAGTGCTTGTTCAGGCCGTAGAAGTAGCATTTTGAGTACTTGCAGAGTACAGTGGCTGTGGTCGGATTGCTGGCAGGACGTGGTGGTGGCGGTGTTCCGCAGGGCTGTGGCTCTCCCATGTTCCAAGATGGCGGAGCCTGAGGCAACCATGAGGCGGCCGCATTGTCGTCCAAGTAGGCTTCCATATTCTGATGGGCCACCTCTAGCATGCCTGCCAGTTTGACTGCCCTCCGCAAGTTGAGTTCAACTCAACAGTCTCGGCCGGATTAGTTGAACATAGCGTCTCTGATCAAGTCCTCTGTGCTCACTACGGCCCACAACCTTGCAGTCGCAGGACCAATCAAGAGCTTGCAGGGCCTGGAAGTATTCAGTGCTCGATTTCCCAGGTCACTGTTTTCGAGTAGCCAGGAGGTGTCTCGGGTTGACCTTGTTTACTTTCCTCAGGTACTGGCCTTTCAGGATTTCCATTGCCTCTGGGTATGACTCAGCATTCCTGATCATTGAATATACCAATTCCTGACCCAGGAATGTAGTACCTGCAGCTTGTCGTTCTCTGATCGAATGATAGTAGATGATGCCTGCAGGAACACTTAGAAGTAAAGCAACCAGAGTTCAAAGTTGTTGGAGGCTTCCGGCGATTGTGGGTTTATATCCAACTTCTCTGGTTTTAGGATCTGCTCCATTATCAAAATCTATTGCTAATAAAATTGATGCACTGGAGCGGCCGTATAGCGGGCGGAGTGGGCGCACAGTGCAGCAATGCGAACTGTCGCTGGCGTGGTTCTGCAGACATGCGGAACCATAATGCGAATGTCTGCCTACTCACCATGACTGCACGCAAGAGATAATGAGTGCCGAGGAATGGCCATTGAGTCTCCTGCCGGAAGGCGCAGGACACTTACAAGGTTAAATTTAAACCTGCTTGCCCCGTGGATCGGCAGCAATCTCATAGTGACGTCCCACCTTGTCCCGTGGAGCCCGGGACACACGGTATATAAAAGAAGCCTGTAAACCCTGAATAAATCAGTCTTCAGTTAACTACTCTGGTGTGTGTTTTTGTATTATATCAGTAGCTCCACTGGAGTAGCCACTACAGTACATTCAATAACTCCAAAAGACTAGAAGTTATGTAAAGCTGTTAGGTTTTTATTAATAATAGAATGATGTCCATGCTGGTCGACTGTCCTGAACTGCAGAGGGAGCTGTGGGACAGTCACCTTTATTCAGGAGTCAGTGGGAAGAGCCACAGGTACAGTCAGCCACAGGGAGTGCTCAGACAGTTAAACAAATACACAGTGGTTTACGATATACAGAAAGAAAGGTTTTTCTCTGTAAACAGACAAACGGGTTAGTCCTAATATTCTTCTTCTTTGGCTTGGCTTTGCGGATGAAGATTTATGGAGGGGGTAAATGTCCACGTCAGCTGCAGGCTCGTTTGTGGCTGACAAGTCCGATGCGGGACAGGCAGACACGGTTGCAGCGGCTGCAGGGGAAAATTGGTGGGTTGGGGTTGGGTGTTGGGTTTTTCCTCCTTTGTCTTTTGTCAGTGAGGTGGGCTTTGTGGTCTTCTTCAAAGGAGGTTGCTGCCCGCCGAACTGTGAGGCGCCAAGATGCACGGTTTGAGGCGATATCAGCCCACTGGCGGTGGTCAATGTGGCAGGCACCAAGAGATTTCTTTAGGCAGTCCTTGTACCTCTTCTTTGGTGCACCTCTGTCACGGTGGCCAGTGGAGAGCTCGCCATATAACACGATCTTGGGAAGGCGATGGTCCTCCATTCTGGAGACGTGACCTACTTAGCGCAGTTGGATCTTCAGCAGCGTGGATTCGATGCTATCGGCCTCTGCCATCTTGAGTACTTCGATGTTAGGGATGAAATCGCTCCAATGAATGTTGAGGATGGAGCGAAGACCACGCTGGTGGAAGCGTTCATGGAGCTGTAGGTGATGCCGGTAGAGGACCCATGATTCAGAGCCGAACAGGAGTATGGGTATGACCTATCTTGGCAGCACCATTTCATCGGATGCAAGGATCGACAATGAGATAGACAACAGACTCGCCAAGGCAAATAGCGCCTTTGGAAGACTACACAAAAGAGTCTGGAAAAAGAACCTAATATTCATACAGCCATGTAAAGAGCACAATTTACAAAGCCTAAGATAACAATGAAATGGAAGATCAATTCCCACCAAGCAAAGGCAGCATCAGAGTTTTGATCCAGTTATTTCATGAGCCTGTTGGCTGCAGGGACCAAACTGTCTTGAAGCCTGCTGGTGTGTGGTTTCATACCCTTAAGCCTTACCCCTAATGGGAAGAGGGAGCAGAAAGTGTGATAGGGATCCTTCAGTACGTTGGTCGCCTTTCCTAGGCAGTGGGAAGATGGTGTCAAAGGAGGGGAGGGAAACTTGTGTTATCTTCTGAGCTGCAATCAGTACCTTCTGCACGTTCTTCCGATCTTGGAGCAGAGCAGCTCCCATGGCACATTGGGGTGTATCCAGCAAATGTGCTTTCAGTGATGTGCATCTGTTCAAGTTGGTGTGAGATAGGGGGACGTGTTGAACGTCCACTGTCTTCTAAGTAAGTAGAGGTGACAGCTTCGGGAAGATTTATTGGATATTTCCTGGAATAGCTGATAGGAGCTATGTGGGAAGGTTGGTCAAACCTGGACTGATTTCCCTGAAGCAGTCAGAGGCTGAGGGGTGACCTGAAAGATGTTTATAAAACTATGGGGGGCATTGATAGAGTTGCCGATGGTCAGAATTTTGTCTCAAGATAAAAATGTCAAAGATGGAAGATATACATTTAAAGTGAGGGAGAGGGGGAGAAATTTAAAGGAGAAATGCTGGCCATTTTTTTCACATAGAGAGTGGTACTTGCCTTGAACAAGCTGCCAGGGGATGTGGTTGAAGATGAAACAGTCATCGTGTTTAAAAGGATTTAGATAAATATGCAGGAAACGGAGAGATGCATATCATGTGCAATCAGCAGATTTTCAGTTAATTTGGATATCATGTACAGCAAAGGTATTGTGGGCTGAGATGCCCAATCCTGTGCTGCACTGGTCTATGTTTTATAATCCTGACCAACCCCCCCCCCCCCCCCCCACCCCCACCCCACCCCTCTCCCCCCAGTGCTATGGCATGGAGTTTGCATGTTCTCTCCAGGGTGCTCCAGGTTCCTCCCACATACCAGAGATAGGTGCATGTGTTAGTTAGTTGCTGCAAATTACCCCTGGTATGGCTGGGTGATAGGCATAAGGGAAAAGAACACGAGTTACAGGGAATTTGCTAGCTGCAAGCGTTGCCAGAAGTTGAATAGGCTCATTGGTTTACTTCTATGTTTTGAGAAAAGTGGAACCAAGAGGCTTGGTATGAGTTGCTGCCCTCTGCTGGTCTTCATCATGACTCTGTGGGAAGGTTACCCATGATGGCTGGTGTTAGCCAGTCAAGTATTATGGGCACACAGTGCTGGGTTACAAGGCTAAGGCTGGTACTGTGAGTGTAGACCTTTACTGGGACTGGCACCATTTTCAATACCCAGGCATCTGCCACTGTGCTGCCTCAGTTCCCACTCAGACAGCAGGGCTGTGGGATGAATGGTGGTCCTGCCTTTCCAAGTCCAAAATTCATATTGAGGAGTGCAGGTTTCTCAGGTGTGACTTCTGTATGTGCATGCATGTGCGCACACACACACACACACACACACACACACACACACACACACACACACACACACACACACACACACATGTGCATGCACGCACACGAAAACAGACGTACATGAACACATGGATGTACAGTCACAGATAAACAAACACGAACACACACCACATGTGCACACACATCAGCTGACCCACATTGGCAGGCATATTCTTGCCCCTGCCTTCTTCTTTGTCAATTGCTTCCCATAATCCTCTCCCCCACTCATCCACTCTTCCACCAATTAAAAATTAAAAACATTGAAAATCTGAAAATTAGACATACTGGAACCAATCATCAGGCCAGGCAGTGTCTGTGGTGAGTAAAAATATGTTTCAGGTTGATGACATTTAAAAAAATAGTCCTACCACCTGAAGCATTTCCCCAAATGCTGTCTGATTTGTTGCGTGCTCCAGCATTTTCTGTTTTGATTCACCTTCACTAATCCCTCTTCTCTCTGAGCTCTCATATGTTAATGTCTCCACTCACTTCTCTCCCCTCGAACCCTCTTTACCTTTCACCTTGTTTTCCCATCTTCAATCTCTCACTCTCTGCCATAGTCCCACCTGTCATTCACTCTATACCACGATCTCTTTTGAGGGGTCACCCCCATCCACCCAATCCCAGCTACTCACCAACCTTCACTTTTCACCCTTCCAGGTTGCTTGGTCCAGAGAGATTGCCTCCTCTGCACTCGAAGCAACCAAACTTCCAACATTGGTCAGCATCCCTCCCCTTCATGGTCCTCATTACCCTGATAACCAAAGCTGACATCCTAGCCTAGCACACTTTCCTCTCCACCCATAACCTTCTCCAGAAAATCTCAAAGAAGGCTAGTCTCCCACATGATGCTGCCTGCACAGTGTAGTCACTCAGTGTATTGAAGTGGGTGGATTGTTTTGCCAGTCTTTCAGGATTAAGTTTTGTGCATGTGTGGCACCTTCTCAGCAAGCCGTTTGATGAGGTTCCATATGGTAGGCTGATCTGGAAGGTTAACTCGCATGGGATCCAAGGAGAGATAGCAGTTCAGGCCCGAAATGCTGGTTATATATCTTTGCCTCCTATGGATGTTGAGGGACCTGCTGAGTTTGTCCAGCACTTTTGTGTATTTACTACAATCATAGTGTCTGCAGACTTTCTTGTTTGGCAGAATGATTAGAAGGTTGCAGAAGGTGATGGTGGGGAGTAGTTCTTTGGACTGGAGGCCTGTGACTAGTGGTGTGCTACAGTGTTCAGTGCTGGTCCATTGCTGTTTGTTATCTATGTCATTGATTTAGAGGAATACATACATGGCATGATTAGCAAGTTTGCTGTTGGCACTAAAGTATCTGGTATTATAGATAGCAAAGACAGTTGCCAAAGATTGCAGCAGATTGATCGCTTGGGCAGGTAGGCAAAGGAATGGTTGATGGAATTTAATACAGAGAAATATAGGACACCTACCGTGTCTGGGACCTACACAGGTAGGGCTCTGAAGAATGTGTAGAGCAGAGAGATGAGGAGTACATATTTAGGCAGCACGGTTGACGTAGCAGATAGCACAATGTTGTTATGGCGCCAGTGATTGGGACTGGGGTTCAAATCCCACGCTGTCTGTAAGGAGCTTGTACATTCTTCCCTTGTCTGCATGGGTCTTTCCTAGGGGCTTAGGTTGCCTTCCACCCTTCAAAAAAATGTACTGGGGGTGTGGGTCAATTGGGTGTAATTGGGTGGCATGGGCTTGTGGGCCAAAAGGGCCTGTTACTGCACTGTTTGTCTACATTTAAAAAAATATATTTATTTAAGAGTGGTGTCACAGGTGGAAAGAGTGGTCAAAAAAGCTTTCAGCACATTGGCGTTCATCAGAGTACTGAGTATAGAGGATGGGAGATCATGTTGCAGTTATGTAAGCTGATGAGCCACATTTGGAGCATTGTGCTCAGTTTTGGACACCATGCTGCAGGAAAGATGTCAAGCTGGAGAGGGTGCAGAGAGGATCTACAAAGATGTTGCCAGGACTCAGAGGCCTAAGCTATAGGTTGAACAGGCTGTGGCTTTATTCCTTGGAGAATAGGACGATGAGGGGTGAACTGATAAGGGTATGGAAAATCATGCAGAATAGATCAGGTGAACACTCAGAGCCTTTAACCAAGAGGAGGCGAATCGGTTACCAAAGGACATAGATTTAAGGCAAGGGAAGAGAGATTTAATAGGATCCTGTGGGGTTAGTTCTTTTTACACGAAGGGTGGTGGGTGTACGCAATGGGCTGCCGGACAAGGTGGCTGAGGCAGGTACTTTGGCTTGGCTTCGCGGACGAAGATTTATGGAGGGGGTAAATGTCCACATCAGCTGCAGGCTCGTTTGTGGCTGACAAGTCCGATGCGGGACAGGCAGACACGGTTGCAGCGGTTGCAGGGGAAAATTGGTTGGTTGGGGTTGGGTGTTGGGTTTTTCCTCCTTTGTCTTTTGTCAGTGAGGTGGGCTCTGCGGTCTTCTTCAAAGGAGGTTGCTGCCCGCCGAACTGTGAGGCGCCAAGATGTACGGTTTGAGGCGATATCAGCCCACTGGCGTTGGTCAATGTGGCAGGCACCAAGAGATTTCTTTAGGCAGTCCTTGTACCTCTTCTTTGGTGCACCTCTGTCATGGTGGCCAGTGGCGAGCTCGCCATATAACACGATCTTGGGAAGGCGATGGTCCTCCATTCTGGAGACGTGACCCACCCAGCGCAGCTGGATCTTCAGCAGCGTGGACTTGATGCTGTCGGCCTCTGCCATCTCGAGTACTTCGATGTTAGGGATGAAGATACTCCAATGAATGTTGTGGATGGAGCAGAGACAACGCTGGTGGAAGCGTTCTAGGAGCCGTAGGTGATGCCGGTAGAGGACCCATGATTCGGAGCCGAACAGGAGCGTGGGTATGACAACGGCTCTAGACATTGGAACATATATACGGATAAAAGAGGTTTAGAGGGATATGGGCCAAATGCAGGCAGGTGGAACTAGTGCGGGTGGGACATTTTGGTTGGCATGAGCCCGTTTCCACATTGTATAATTCTATGATTCCATGTAGGGAAGCATGTTCCATAATAGGGGCACACATGGTTGGGTGGGAATGCAACACCACTTTTCCATCACTAAAATGAAGAATACAGACTTCCAGTTACTTGTAAAATAAACACGTCCATGGGACTTCCAGCCTTTGGCTCAACAGGCTTAGGCAAAAGCAGGCGAGTAGAAAGGTCAGTGACATTATTTTAGCTCAGTCATGCCTATGGGGTTAGTGCTTTGTACTGGATGTCAGATGTGGGAACCATGGGTGAGTCCCACCCTCCCAAATAGCCACATCTGCGTCAGGTGCACCGAGATGCAGTTCCCTAAGGACCGAGTTGGGGAACTGGAGCTGCAACTTGAGGACCTACGGTTGGTAAGGGAGAGTGAGGAGTTGATAGATTCAACTTTCAGGGACATAGTTACCCCAAGACCAGATGTGTCAGGTAAGTGGGTAACTGTAAGGGGAGGGAAGAAAAATACCAGGAAAATGGAGAGCACACCTGTGAATATCCCTCTCAGTAACAGGTATATTTTGTTGGATGCTGTTGAGGGAGATGGCCTGACAGAAGCTGGCAGCAGTGACCAGGTCGCTGGCACTGAGCCTGACATTGTGGACCAAAAGGTAAAGAGGAATGCAGTGGTCACTGGGGACTCCATTGTCAGAAATACAGACAGGAGATTCTGTGAGCCAGATAGGTATGCCCGCATGATGTGCTGCCTCCCTGGTGCAAGGGTGTGGGATATCTCAAATTGGGTCCAGGGTATTCTAAAAGGGGAAGGCAAACAGCCTGATGTCTTGGTACATGTGGGTACCAATGACATAGATAAAAAGAAGGAGGAAGTACTGAAAAAGGATTACAGAGAGCTAGGACAGAAACTAAGAAATAGGACAGCCAGGGTGGTGATCTCTGGTTTGCTACCTGTGCCAAGTGCAACTGAGGACAAAAATGGAAGGCTAAGAAAAATGAATGTGTGGCTGAGGGGCTGGTGTAAAGGACAGGGTTTTGGCTTCTTGGATCATTGGGATCTCTTTTGGGGAAGGCATGACCTCTACAAGAAGGATGGGTTAGACCTAAACCCAAAAGGGATCAATATATTGGCAGCTAGGTTTGGTACAGCCGTCGGGTGCGGTTTAAACTAATTTGGCAGGGGGGTGGGAACCTGTATGATAGGGCAAAGGACAGAAAAGATAAAACAGGAAAAGTTAGGTTAGGCAGCGAAAGTAAAAAATCAGAAAGAGCAAGGAGGGTGATAAAAGCAAATCTGAAGGCTTTATATCTTAATGCAAGAAGCATTCGGAACAAGGTAGATGAATTAGCTGTGGAAATTGAGATAAACAAATATGATTTGATTGGGATTACAGAAACATGGCTGCAGGGTGGGCAAGCCTGGGAACTTAACATCCCGGGGTATACAATATTTAGGAGGAATCGGCAAGAAAGAAAAGGGAGTGGGGTAGTATTGATGGTGAGAGAAGGGACCGACACAATTGACAGAAAGGATATCAACTCAGAAGATGCGGAATTTGTATGGGTAGAACTGAGGAATATCAAGGGGCAGAAAACGTTAGTGGGGGTGGTATATAGGCCTCCAAATAGTAGTGTAGAGGTGAGGGAAGGCATTAAAAGAGAAATTAGAAAAGCATGCAATAACGGAACAATTGTCATCATGGGAGACTTTAATTTGCATATGGATTGGACTAGCCAAATTAGTAAAAATACTGAGGAGGAGGAATTCCTTGAATGTTTGCGGGACGGTTATCTAGACCAATATGTCGAGGAACCAACTTGGGAGCAGGCCATTTTAGATTGGGTATTATGCAATGATAAGGGGCTAATCAACAATCTTGTTGTACGAGGCCCTTTGGGTAGGAGCGATTACAATATGATCAAATTCTCACTCGACATGGAGAGTGATGAAATTAAAACTGAGACTAAGGTCCTGAATTTAAATAAAGGGAATTATGATGGTATGAGACGGGAGTTGAGTAAGATTGATTGGGTGGTGTTTATGGGGGAGTTGACTGTGGATAGACAATGGAAAGCATTCACAGATCTAATGGAGAAATTGCAAAAATCGTTTATACCGGTTTGGCATAAAAATAAACCAAAAAAGGTGACTCAACCGTGGATAAGAAGGGAAATTAGAGACAACATTAGGTCCAAAGAGAGAGCATATCAATTGGCCAAAAAAAGTACCACAACCGAAGACTGGGAGCAGTTCAAGATGCACCAAAGGAGGACAAAGGGATTAATCAAGAGAGCAAAAATAAATTACGAAAGTAAGCTTGCGGCAAATATAAAAACCAACTGCAAAAGCTTTTATAAATATGTCAAGAGGAAAATATTGGTGAAATCCAGAGTAGGTCCCTTGCAGTCGGAATCAGGGGAATATATAATGGGGAATAAGGAAATGGCAGACCAATTAAATTCTTACTTTAGTTCTGTTTTTACAAGAGAGGATACAAATAACCTCCCAAGGATGTTGGGAAACATAGAGACTAATGCAAAGGAGGAACTGAAAGATATCAGTATCATTAAGGACATGGTCTTGGGGAAATTGATGGGATTGAAGGCAGATAAATCCCAAGGGCCTGATAATCTACATCCTAGGGTACTTAAGGAAGTGGCCATTCAGATAGCAGATGTTTAAGAATTATTTTCCAGAACTCGATAGACTCAGGATCAGTACCCATGGATTGGAGGGTAGCTAATGTTGCCCTACTATTTAAAAAGGTGGGTAGAGAAAAAGCAGGGAATTATAGGCCGGTGAGCCTATAATTACATCAGTAGTGGGCAAATTGATGGAATCCATTATTAAGGATGTAATAGCGGAGCATATGACGAGCAGAGAAGGGATCGGACAGAGTCAACATGGATTTACAAAAGGTAAATCGTGCTTGACAAATCTATTGGAATTCTTTGAGATGGTGACAGGTAAAATAGATGGGGGCGAGCCAGTGGATGTGGTGTACCTGGACTTTCAAAAGGCCTTCGATAAGGTCCCGCATAAACGAAATCAAGGCTCATGGGATTGGTGGCAAAGTATTGATGTGGATTGAGAACTGGCTGGCAGGTAAAAGACAGAGAGTTGGGATAAATGGCTTGTTTTCTGAGTGGCAGGCGGTGACCAGTGGGGTGCCACAGGGAACTGTACTGGGACCCCAGCAGTTCACAATTTACATTAATGATCTGGATGAGGGGATTGGATGTAACATCTCCAAATTTGCAGATGACACTAAGCTAGGAGGTGTTGTGTGCACGGAAGAGGGGGTCAGGAAGCTCCAGTGTAATTTGGATAAATTGAGGGACTGGGCAGATACATGGCAAATGCACTACAATGTGGATAAATGTGAGGTTATCCACTTTGGTAATACAAACCGGAGGGCAGATTACTATTTGAATGGCAATAGATTAAGAGATGGGGATGTGCAGAAAGACCTAGGGGTACTTGTTCACCAGTCTCTGAAGGCGAGCATGCAGGTACAGCAGGCGGTTAAAAAGGCAAATGGTATGTTGGCCTTCATATCAAAAGGGTTTGAGTATAGGAACAAGGATACCTTACTGCAGCTGCACAGGGCCTTGGTGAGACCCCACCTGGAGTATTGTGTGCAGTTTTGGTCATCTTATCTAAGGAAGAATGTACTTGCAATGGAGGGAGTGCAGAGGCGATTCACCAGGCTGATACCTGGAATGGCAGGAATGACTTATGAGGAAAGATTGCGCAAATTGGGATTGTACTCCCTGGAGTTTAGAAGATTGAGAGGGGATCTCATAGAGACATATAAAATTCTGGCAGGACTGGACAGAATGGATGCAGATGGGATGTTTCCAATGATGGGAAAATCCAGAACCCGGGGCCATGGTTTGAGGATAATAGGCAAACCATTTAGGACTGAGATGAGGAGGAATTTCTTTACCCAGAGGGTGGTGAATCTGTGGAATTCATTGCCACAGAGGGCAGTAGAGGCAGGTTCATTAAATATATTTAAGAGGGAATTAGATATATTTCTTCAGTATAAGGGTATTAAAGGTTACGGAGAGAAGGCGGGGACGGGGTACTGAACTTTAAGATCAGCCATGATCTCGTTGAATGGCGGAGCAGGCTCGAAGGGTCGAATGACCTACTCCTGCTCCTATCTTCCATGTTTTCTATGTTTCTATGAATCAGTGACTGACTGAGCTGTACAACTGCGCCCTCTGCTGCCTTTCACACTGAGTTGCTCCAGGAAGAATGCATTAATTTGAGTGAAACATAAAAGTCTGCAGATGCTGTGATTGCAGTCAAAACTCAGAAATGTGGAGGAACTCAGCCAGACTCACAGCACACGTTGGAGGCAAAGATATATTACCGATGTTTCGGGCCTGAGCCCTTTCTCAGGGGGAGCAATGTCAGTAATATATCTTTACCTCCTAATGGCACTGCGAGACTGGCTGAGTTCCTCCAGCGTTTCTGTTTTAAGCATGTATTTATTCACCCAGATCAATGAAGTTAAATTATTACTCCAGAAAAAAAGACATTTCACACTAATGTGCAAACACACTTCTAAAATGAAATGGTTTTGAGCAGCTAGCTGGCAGATAGCCTGAATAATTATTATACTGTATATTCTCAAGCATTGATTTATAGCATAATTGAGCTCTATAGCAAACAGGCCCTTCAGCCCAATGTCCCTGTCCATTAGGTCAAAAATTGTCCATTAGGGAAAAATCCCTCTAAACCTTTCCTATCCATATACCTGCCTAAATATATTTTGAACATAAACCCATCATCGTGTGAAGAAGGTTCCCTTCAAGTCCCTCTTAACTCATTTCCCTCTCACCTTAAATCAATACCCTTTAGTTTTAGATTCTCCTACCCTGGGAAAAAGTCTTTGATTAAATTGCACAACAAATTGTTTCAAAAAGTTTGCTTCCTGAAAATAATTGGGGATTATGATGGACATTTTCAAACTGAACACAAAAATAATTCTAGATTTGCTATATCACATAGGAAGTTGGGAAAGCATTAAATTAACTTTTATTGAATTTAGCATGTTTAATCGCATAATGATGCTGACATATCGCATTAATTCCACTGACCTAAAAATGTTTTGCTGTTGATTTTCATTTGGACTCAGTATCTGATGCTTCTCGTGTCAGTGTCCAACAATAGTCTCCAGCATTGATGGATTCCTGTTGCCATGATACCACCTTTCCATGGTCACAATGTCCCAGTGAAACCTTCCACCATGTTTGTCACTTACACAGATATCTTCGATATCTCACTCCAGCAGGTGTGATACCCACCTGTTTCAAACAAGTGTCAATCAAACCAGTGCCCAAGAAGAATGTAGTAACCTGCCTTAACAACTATCAACAGTGATGAAGTGTCTTGAGAGGTTGGTAATGAAGCAGATCAGCTCCTGTCTGAACGGTGACATCAATCCATTCCAGTTTGCCTATTGTGGCAACAGGTCTATGGTGGATGCCAACTCATTGGTCCTAAGCAGAGCCTGGAACATCTGAACAGTAAAGATGCATATATCACGATGCCCTTTATCGACTACAGACTGGTATTTAACACCATCATCCCCAAACTCCAAGTCTTGGGAATTAACACTCCACTGTGTAATTGGATCATGGATTTCCTCACCTTCAGATCACAATCAGTGAAGATTGGTAAGAACTTCTCCATAATCTCCATCAGTACCGGAGCACCACAAGACTGTGTTCTTATCCCCCTGCTCTGCTCACTTCATACTTACGACTACGTAGCCCAGTACAATAACACCATCTAAAAATTTGCTGACGATACCACAGTAGTGGGCTGTATAAAGGATGGGGATGAGCCAGCATACAGGATGGAGACTGAAAACTTGGCTAACTGGTGCACCAACAACAGCCTTGCACTCTATGTCACCAAAACTAAGGGGCTGATTGTTGACTTCAGGAAGGGAAAGCCAGAGGTGTACAATCCAGCGATCACTGGGGAAATCAGAGATGGAGAGGGTGAGCACATTTAGGTTTTGTCACTTACACAGATATCTTCGATATCTCACTCCAGCAGGTGTGATACCCACCTGTTTCAAACAAGTGTCAATCAAACCAGTGCCCAAGAAGAATGTAGTAACCTGCCTTAACAACTATCAACAGTGATGAAGTGTCTTGAGAGGTTGGTGATGAAGCAGATCAGCTCCTGTCTGAACTTTAACTTTAATTTATTGTGTTTTTGTTCTTTATTTATTTAGAGATAATTTAGACTTCTGCTGCCAATATGGTATTTTGGTTTCAAGTGTGACTTTCAGCCCCTCAAAAGTAATAGTTGACCCTATAATTTAACATTAAAAATGGTAAACAAAATTCAACTTTTACATGAGTATCAACCTCCAATTTTCAGTAACCCCCCCCTTACCTTCTCAATCCCCACCCATTGATTTCCTCCATCTCTCTGGCCCTATTCTTTCTCTCCTCTTTCATAGTACAGTACAAGCCCTTCAGCCCATGATGTTGTGCTCACTCCCATGTACACCTACTCCACAACAAACTAACCCTTCCTCCCTCACACCCACAACCCTCCATTTTTCTTGAATCCACATTGTCTAATCCACCTTGGGGTCCAAATCTGTATATCTCTTAAGGTTGCCATGCAGGTTGTTAGGATAGTTAGGAAGGCCTATTAGACTAGGGGATTCATTAGTTGGTGGATTGAATTTGAGTTGAGAGGACATGTTGCAGCTCTACAAATCTCCAGCGAGACCACACTTTAGAATATTGTGATCAGTTCTGTTCACAGGAAGCTATGGAGAGGGTGTAGAGGTTTAAGATGTTGGCTTGATTGACTAAGAGTCCCCTGGTGGTTCTCAACCTTTTTTTTTCCCCTGCTTGTATGCCACCTTGGGTGGTCCCTTACTAACCACCTATGGCATGTGTTTGGTGGGTGATTGCTTGGGAGTGGTGTGTGGGCAAGAGGAATGAGGTTGAGAACCACTGCCCTAATGTTTCAGCCTCTGCCGCCATCCCTGGCAAGGCATTCCAGGTACCCACAGCTCTCTGCGTAAAAAAAAAATCTGACTGTTTGCTGGTCTCCATTTTAAACATGACGTTTGCTGCCTTTCAGTATCCCGTGTCCGAAATGTGCCTTATATAACAAATCGTGCTGTTTTGGTGAAGTTGACAATTAAATGAAGGCAACCTTAAAAATTGAAGCTTTAAAATTCCAGAGATTACAAGGATAACGATGAATAGGAACATCTTCTTCTTCTTTAACAGTCCCTTGGGACAGAGCAATGCACAAAACATCTGGAGAAACTCACAGTTTCTACATTGCTTTTGTGTTTTATGCTAGACCCCCAGTGTCTGCAGATTTTCTTGTTTAATTCCCCTGGGATTGTGGATGGAAACACTACTTCTAGACTCCACTGCTCCCCACTAGCTCTCATAAAAATCACAGAACATCCTGACCTGGAAATATATTACCAGTCCTTCTTCATGAAGTCTGAAGTCTGGAACTGCCAACCTAACAATATTGTAGAAGAATGCCACAATTCAGCCCATCGAGCCTGCTCTGCCATTCAATAAGATCATGGCTGATCAGATCATTGACTCAACTCCACCTACCTGCCTTCTTCCCATTTCCCTTAATTCCTTTTTTGTGTAAAATATCTATCTAACTGAACATCAAATGTGTTTAATGAAGTAGCCTCAGCCACTTCCCTGGGCAGAGAATTCCACAGATTCACAGATTCACTACTCTCTGGGAAAAACAGTTTTCCCTCATCTCTGTCTTAAATCTACTCCCCTGAATCTTGAGGCTGTGTCCCCTAGTTCTGGTCTCACCTACCAACGAAAACAATTTTCCTGCCTCTATTTTATTTATCCCTTTCATAATTTTATATTTTCTATAAGATCTCTCATTCTTCTGATTTTGAGTGAGTATAATCCCATATGATTTAGTCTCTCCCCATAGGTCAACACCCTCATCTCCAGGATCAACCTGGGGAACCTCCTCTGGACTGCGTCCAAGGCCAATATATCCTTCCTCAAGTATAGAGACCAGAACTGTACACAGTACTCCAGGTGCAGCTTCACCAGTACCTTGTACAGTTGCAGCTCAGCACCATCATTCACTGCCGACTGGGGATAGCCAATAAATTCGGCTTTACCAACCCAAGATGTCAACATCTGAAAATTGATAATTTTTAAAAACTTTCCAACCATTTCATTCAAATCCCTAGTGTTTTCTCTTTTACTGAAACACTGTGACTTAACTGAAACAATAAACACAATTAAATACCAAAAGTTTCACTGTAATCTCTCGAGATCGGCCAGGTGAACGTGATTCTTGAAGCAACTTGGAGTGGTGCAGTATGAGACCTGGAGTCCAGGAAACAATTTTAAGGACTGATTTATTTCATAAAGTGGATTTATTTTTCCAGCTGCTGTGTTAGAATTTGAACCCAACACAGCAGCTGGTGAACCGGCATGGACCTTTGGTGGCCGAAATAACTTCCTACTGTGCCACAGTAATTCTATAAAATGATTTGTTTTTACTTGATAGAACTATGAGGTATTTGATGGTGCTGGAACTAACACTTCATTTTTAAAAAATATTTGAGATTTCCATTTCAGGGAAGTCCAACTTTCAAACGCCAGCAATAAATGACACCTGTAAATCATAATGAGGGAATTGATCACCTGGGTCTGAAACAGAACAAATATTGACCCTGGAAGAATATTGACATTGCATTGAGTATCACACTAGAAGCCATTAATTCTTCCTTTTTTGAAAAGAAAAGAGATCACAAATCTTTCGCAATTTAACACGGCAAATTTGAACTGACATCAATACAGACTCACAGTTGCACGTGGAAAAGGTCCTCGGTATTTTTCCATGAGTAGAACTGAGTGAGGAGCTTGCAGCTGGTGTCTGAGAGATCACTGTGATGGAGGTGACCCAGCACAAGTCAGAGTAGCTTCCTTGCATTTGTTTTCAATGTACTTTTCTCTACTGGACTTTGCGAACACCCAGTGTTTTCTTGTCTAAAATATGCAATTTCTACTTAGGATGCACACATCATTCTCAATATTGCACTTCTGGAAGTGTTCAACCCCTTTTCAAGTTGAAAAGGTATTCTATATTGTCTGAGTTCAGAGTGATTTTTGACTGGTAAAGTATCCCCAGGATTTTTTATCATTACATCCGATTTCCAAAACCTGTGATGTTTTATGTTCTTAAATCTCTTCTGCACTCTTTAACATACTGTAACACTTTACCCTGCACCTTTGTCTTATCATTGATGTATTAAGTATGAGTTGACTTGGTTGGATAGCATGCAAAGCAAAGCTTTTCACTGTTTTTTGGTACACATGACCACAAATCATTAAATTAAATTCAAATCAATTCAATTCAATTTAATTCTTACCTGGGGAAACAGACAAGATTATTGTGCAAGATTGATAGCTCATACCCAGGCCAATTATCCAGTACAACAGTGATGCATGAGTGGTCCATGGGTTTGTTATTAGTAGCCCGTAGCAATGCAGCAAAGACTAATACAATAAGTAATACATTAGGAGAATAAAACATGAAAGTCTGCAGACACCGTGAATGAAGTAAAAACACAACGCTGGAGAAACTCAGCAGATCGTACAGTGTACTTTATGTAGCAAAGATAAAGATACATAACCAGCGTTTCTGGCTTGAGCCCTTCATCAAGGTAATGTGTTATATTGGTTGACAAAAAAAACCCAGGAAAATTATCAAAATGTTTTCCCACTAAAACAGAACAAAACTCCATCAGTGGCCTGGGCAGGGATTGAAGCTCACCAGCCCTCTGCAACACCACCGCACCTCCCCCCCCCCCACAGGTGGTTCATGGTTTTATGAAGGTTGTCTGTCATAAATAAACAAAAACTTAAAGCAGTTAGTGGGTGAAAATGTGGTGAAGAGCCATTGGTTTAGAAGATGATAGTGTTAGGCTGCCTTCTTGCATTGCTCCAGCTCTCATGGTGAAGGTATCTAGGGATATCCAAGTGGGCCATTTCTTCTCTGCACCTGCCTGAAGCTGGCCACTATGCCTCATGCCCTGAAGCGACCCACTCTAATCAATACCCATGTTGGCCTCATTGTGAAGATCTGTGTTGACCCTGCCACTGTAGTGGGGGCAGAATTAACATTGTTTGCCAGCTTGGACCACACTTTGGAATGACTGAGAGGAGATGTAATAAGCCAGAGTCCACTTGGTCTGTTTTGTGCACCAGTACATGTTTCCTGCTGCATCATGTGTTCATGTCTTAACCATTCAAACCATTGGAAAATAAATGTTGAGTGATTTAAAAAAAAACTTATAGCAAAAGGAGATAATCTGTTGAAATTATTCTGCTCCCTCATTCCTATTTATTTCCTATTGGAAACCATCCGGGTGCCTGTCTGATTTTCATCTCATCGAAAGAAGTGCTCAGGCCTGAAAAGTTGACTGCTTTTTGTGTTGTATAGTTGTTGAATCACCTGCTGTGTTTCTCCAGCACTTGTATGTACTGAGCATACAGAAATTTGACATTTTGTGTGGAACGGTATCCGTATAGAACATTGAGGAAATCCTTTATACCTCCGAAATGAGCACCCGATTCCCTTGCAGGCAACCCTTCCATCCCCTGAAGTTGTGAAGCAGAGACCCTGCTTCAAAGATGCTCTTAGTGTTGACTTCCTCACAATATCTGCTTGCAAATTAATGAGTGCCTTCCTTTAATATTTAATGTTTAAATACATGTTGGAAGTCAACAGGTTCCTAATGGACTCTAATTCAGAATCCTAACGCCAATCTGGGAAGAGCCATGTTAATGATTAATTTTTCTGAAAGCCTAGTTCAATTATACAGAGCTCTGTGCAAACCTAACAAAATAGTTTTTGATAAACAGAGGTTTAGTTCTGAACAGCTGAATCACCAAGAATGAACAGCTCCTTTGAATTTCTGTTCTGTGTTTGACAGAAATGGCAAAGAGTTTAGCTCTCTTGCTGACATGGAATATGGATCAGGATATTTGCTGGATAATATTTATTTGCACCTCCATTAAAGTCAGTGTCAAGACTCATTTTAGGTTCACCTCATGATCAAAAAGCTGTGTCAAACCAAATAATGAACTTATTTGACATGAGAAAACTCTAAGAGGAAAAATTCCTTCGATCTCCTGTAAAGGAGATCATGTCAGCAAAGAAACAGGGTAGGGTATTAAAATGGGTGGTCACTTAGAGATCTATGCTATTGCGGCAGACAGAGCTGAGGTGCTCAATGAAGTGATCTCCCAGTCTGCATTCAGTCTCTCCGATGTAGAAGAGACCACAATGGAAGCACAAGATGCAATAGATGACCCTGCAGATACACAAGTGAAGTGAGTGCAAGTGGAGCACATCCTGTCATCAAGGGAAGGTGCCAAGTGAGTGATCGGTGGGAAGGGAAGAGTGGATAAGGGAGTCATGGAGGGAGTGGTCCCTGCAGAAAGAGGAGAGGAGAGAAGCAGGGAAAATGTGTCTGGTCTGGAAATGGCGATGGATGACATGTTGGATGCAGAGGTTGTTGGGATGTTATGTGATGACAAGGAGAATCCTATTCTTGTTGCGTGTGTGGGCAGAGGGGGCCAGAGCAGTTGTCCGGGTAATGGAGGATTTATGCAGGTGAAGGCCAAGTTGATGATAGTTTAGGGGAAACCACATTGTCTGATGATCTGGCATAGAAGAACTTGCCCTGGGACTAGATGGAGACAAAGAGATCGAGGAAGGGGACAGTGTTGCTAAGTGAATATAAAGTTGTGGTGGAAGATGGCAGCAAAGCGGACGAGCTCATCATGGGTGTGAGGTAGCACCAAAGTAGATGACAATGTAATGGAGGAAGAGTTGCCTATGTAGGCTTGTGGCATGGACTGCACCACATAGTCAATAAAAAGGCAGGCTTAGCTGGGACTCATGCGGGTAGGCATGGATACCCCTTTGATTTAGAGAAAGTGGGATGAGTCAAAGGAGGTTATTGAGGGGGTAGACAAGTTCTGCCAACTGAAGGAGGGTGGTGGTGGTGGTGGAATACTGATGGATTATTTTCAAGAAAGAAACAAAGGACTGTGAAGCCCTTGGTATGGGGCAATGAAGGTGTATAGTGATTGGAAGAGGTGGTTGAGTTCATGGAACTGGAAGTTGTTGAAGTGATGGAGGGCGTGTGAAGTATCATAGATGTAGGTGGGGAGGAATTGGAACAAGGAGGACAAACTGAAGTCGAGGTAAATGGATACAAGTTCAGTTGGGTAGGTGCACTCAGAAACAGTGCCTCTGCTGGGATAATTGGGTTTGTGGATCTTGGGTAGGAGGAAGCGGGCAGTGTGGGTTGGGATGCTGTGGATGTAGCAAAGATACAAAAATACTGGAGGAACTCAGCAGATCTCGCAGCATCCATAGGAGGTAAATAAGAGGTGATAATTTCATTTTGAGAAGAGGCCAGGAGAGAGGAAAGGTGAGAATTGATGGGGGGAGAGGGTTTGGCTCTGTGAATGCAGAGCTGAGGTAAAGGAGATAAGGAGATAGAGGGAAAAGAGAAAAGAAACAGAGCTACAGCAAAGGAGATGGGGCGGGGGGGGGGGGGGGGTGCGGTTGTTGGTGGCTGAAGGAAACCAAAGTTAATGTTAATGCCATCTAGTTAGAGGGTGCCCAGATGGAATATGAGATGAAGTTTCTCCAATTTGTGGGTGGTTTCAGTCTGGCAGTGCATGAGACCATGCTCGCACAGGTCAGCAAGGGAATTGGATGGGGAATTGAAATGGGTGGCCACAGGGAGATCCACGCTATTGTGGTGGAACAGATCCAAGGTGCTCAACAAAGCAATCTCCCAGTCTGCATCCAGCATCTCTGATGTAGAGGAGACCACAACAGGAGCACTGAATGCAGTACTTAACTCCCTCAGATTCATTTGGAAGGATTGTTTGGGGCCTTGAATGCTGGCGAGGGAAGAGAAGTGGGTGCAAATTGGAGTATCTCCTGCGGTCACAGGGGTAGGTGCCAAGGGGATGCTTGGTGAGAAGAGAGAAGTGGAGGAGTTAGGAACAGAGTGTGGGATTGGGAAAGAATGAGGTTAGAGGCCATGTGAGGGAGATGACCAGAAGTGATGTTCAGAGTTAGTGCATGAGACAGTGGATTGCTGAGTTTTAGAGGGGCCCTGTTGGAGGAGTAAGTAGGACGACGTGTCAGAGAGTTGTCATCTGGCTTCGGCCAGGTAGAGGTCAGTGTGTCAGGCCACAGCAGCTCCATCCTTTTTGATGGTGAGGTTGGGATTGGTGCAGCAAGGCATTCTGAGGGGGTGAGATTGGAATGGGGGAAGGGAGTGGTGACATCGAGATGGTTGAAGAGCAGGCGAAAGACCAGAATGAGGTGTCCAGGAGGGGGAAAAAGGTTTAATGCAGGAGAAGGGGTCTACAGAGAAGAGTCCTGGTTGAAGAAGTGGGCATGTAGATGGAGTTGACAGAAGAAGAGTTCAAAACTCGATGTGTCGGTGAAGGGGATGAATGTGAGGCCTCTACTGAGGACAGAGCATTTCGTCTCTGAAAGGGGAAGGTCAGGGAAAGCCCAGGCAGGGGTTGAAGGGGCAGTCAATGTGGTGGAGGATGTCAGGAGAGGTAAGGGGATGGGTTAGACCAGGAAGTGGAAGGAAAGAAGGACAGGAGGTGTAATGGAAGATTTAAACCGTGTTTTCTTTTACTTTTGCAGCCTTTGCTTCTACAAGGCTGAGAACCTGCTTGTTTTTTAGAATCAGCAAACATAAGCTGAATTCCACCGAGGGGCCAGAGATGCTGTTATCTGACGAAAGGACATCTTTGTACCAAGAAAATTTAATCTTCCTGCTTGTTTTGGTCACAGACTGTCAGAGGCTTAGACTTGATGCAAAATAAACCATTGTATTCAAAGTGATAAGCTGAAAATTATGGTATTCGATAGAAGCCTAGCATACTAGCTTGCTCGCTTATCTTTCTTGCTGTGCTGGGAATAGGTGCTTGGGTAAGCAGTTTTTGAGTAATATAAGCCATGGTCCCGCTGCTGAAGTTTGAGACGCTCCGAGAGGTGGCAACATCTCTCAGCAAGAAGAAGAACTTCTAGAGTCGAGGCAACATCCCAGTCGGGGAAGGTGGAGAAGCTGCTACTGGCGCCCTGACAACCTACTACAAGTGTGCAGTCGTTGCCTCGCTTTGGCAGTTGGGACCAGTCCAGGCGTTGATAAGTATTGTTGGGAAGGGCTTGCATATTGTAGTTTGAAATCAGCTTTTGAATTTGTAATAAACATTTGTATAAACTGAACTGCTCTCGGTGTGTGTGTCTATTTTCTTTCGGTAGCTCAAACACTTGTGACCAATCTAAAACGAACAAAATGAGAGCTATAAGTTTACCCAAGACAGGAGGGTTTGGGGGGTTAGAAGGGGGGAGGGTGAGAGTGAGAGGGGCCAGAGAGAGAGAGAGAGAGAGAGAGAGAGAGAGAGAGAGAGAGAGAGAGAAGAGAGAGAGAGAGAGAGAGAGAGAGAGAGAGTTTGCAATGGAGGCTTGATCCTGTGAGCTGCCGGGGCCAGGGTGAGAGTTTGTGCAAGCTACCGGGGCCAAGGTGGGAGATCGAAGCTCAGTCCTGTACGTGGGAGATCGCGGCTTGGTCCTGTAGGTTGCAGGGACTGAGGTGAAGATTTGCATTGAAGGTTCAGTACTGTAGGTCACCGGGGTCAGGGTAGAGACAAAGGCTGCATTCTCCAGGGAGATGAGCTTCCAATCCTTGATAGACACCAGGTGAATGTAGAACCGATAGGTAAAGGTGTGGATCCGGTAGAGGATGAGGTGCAGGGGAGGTCAGTGGCAGGTTGTGGTTAATGAGGTACACACCTCGAGAGAGCAAGGGTCTGCTGGTATCAGTGCATGGAGGTGAGGGTGGTCTGTAGGATACAGCGGAAGAAGCAAAGAGAGCAACTGTCTATGCAGCGCAGGTACCTGAGATCAGGGTGGGGGCTAAACTGGGAGGTCTGGAACTGGAACTGGAATTCACTTGGCACCAGTTGCCAACATAGACAAGTAGCCAGAAAGGACATAAATGAGTCTGGGTGAATATATGGTCATAGAGCTTGAGAGTAGCGGGAGTGCAGATGTAGGGCAGTGAGAGGGAGACTCTCATAGAACTCCCTTAGAAGAGAGAGGAGAATGTCTTCAGGGTAGACATCCCTCAAAGAGATTTTGCAGTGGAACAACTGAATGGAGTGAAACGTGAAAGTCTGCAGAAAAAGGCTGTAATAACACATTAATGCTGGAGGAACCCAGCCAGATTTACCTCCAACATTTACATTCACGTTAGTGAGAAGTATCACAAATAACAAAGCCCCAGCACTGATCCCTGAAGTACACCATTGGTCACAGATTTCCAATCGGAAAGACATCCCTTTACCATTACCTTCTGCCTCCTACTATCAAGAGAATTTTGGATCCAATTAGTCAGCTTGCTGAGGATCCCTTGTGGTTTAACCATCTGGACTACCTGACCAGCTGGGACCTTGCTACTGATCTTACTGAACTCTATGTAGACAGTATTTTCCCCTTGATTTCTTCATTCCTTTTCGTTATTTTGTAGCTAGCTGCTACAAATTATGGCTCTGTGGAGCCTATAGGAGAAGTTATAGCTGTATGTCGGTTAGCTCAGAAAGAACACGCTGTTCCCAGAAAGAATGACACGAACCCCAGTTGAGTGTAGTTAACACTGAGCTTTATTGGGCTCATAGCCGTGCTTTTATTCTCAAGCTGTAGGGCGTGATCGAAGCCCCCTCAGCGCTGATTGGTGCATTTGCGATCCACTTTCCTTGATAGGCCAGTTAGGCTCCTTTAGTTTTGGTCACGTTCATCCTTCATTTTGTGAGGCTTCACGAGGGGGCAGCGAGGGGCCACCACATGACCCTCTCCACCCACCCCACCCACCCCCACAAGAACCAATAATCAGAATGCTGTTATTCTTGGGAGGCCGGCCTCTTTTGTGTGGATGGGGTGGGGGAAGGATGGTCAGTCAGTTGTGTAATGTCCAAATGGGCTGATTTCAACCTGTCAATGGTAAAAATGTTCTCTCAGCCTCCGATGTCAATTACACAAGTTGAACCATTGTGCCAGATGACGCGGTATGGCCCCTCATAGGGTCGCTGTAACGGGGGTCTGTGTGCTCCACGTTTTACGAAAACGTATGTGAAGTTCTGAAAATCTTTGGGGACAAATATGTGCTGCTGGCCATGGTCTTGGGTGGTAAATGGGCCAGGGTTCCCAACTGCTCATGGAGGCGTGCAAGGGCTTCTCTTGGGGGTTCTTCGATTTTCCCGCTAGTGACCAGAGATTCACCCAGGATGACTAACGGCACCCCGTACACCATTTTGGCGGATGAGACTTCCAAATCCTCTTTCAGAGTGGTTCATATTCCTAAGAAAACCCAGGGTAACTCATCAACCCAGTTGGGTCCAGTGAGTCAGGCCATTAGGGCTGCTTTTAGCTGCCTGTGGAACCTTTCTGCTAGTCCATTTGCCTGGGGATGGTTGGCTGTGGTGTTGCTGTGTCCTGATGCTGTTGCTAGGGCTGCACAAAGGCTGGAGGTGAACTGGGGTCCCCGGTTTGAGGTAAGGTGCTCAGGGACCCCAAAATGTGCCACCCAAGTGTTGAGGAGTGCCCTGGCACATGCTTCAGTAGATATTTCAGATAGGAGAATGGCTTCCGGCCATCTGATAGACCTGTGAGTAAGTAACGAGCACCTCGGGAGATGGGTAGTGGACCAACTATATCAATGTGAACATAGCTAAACCTGCGCCGTGGAGGTTCAAAGGTTTGGAGTGGGTCTTTAATGTGTTCTCTGGACTTTCAAAGTTTGGCATTGTATGCACTTTATGGCCCAATTAGTGACCTGTTTATGAAGACCGTGACAGACGTAACAGTTGGCCACCATCTTGACCATGGTCTTGAATGTAGGATGGGCTAAATGGATTCGAATATCTGCCTCCTCCATGTGGTAGGGATAATGGGACAGGGCTTACCGGTCAAGGTATCGCAAAGTTCTATTCTTTGTACCAAAAGGAACGTCCTCGATATGGAGGCCAGTGATAGCCATTTTGTAGGCTACAAAGTCAGGATCAGAGTGCTGTGCCTCAGCCAGGGCCTTGTAATCGATGCCTGGAGAGGTGGTGTGGACAGCCGATATATTTAGGTGTGACAGCGCATCTGCCACGATATTCGCCTTGCCAGCAATATGTTCAATCTCCGTGGTAAATTCTGAGACATAAGAAAGGTAACGCTGTTGTCTGGTCGACCAAGGGTCTGAGACCTTCCTGAAAGCATAAGTTTGTGGTTTGTGGTCAGTAAACACTTTGAATTTCCTTCCAGGAAGTAACGAAAATGTCCAGATACAGTGCCAGCAGTTCCCTGTTGAAAGTGCTGTATTTTAGTTCAGGTGGCCGCATGTGTGTACTGAAGAAAGCGAGAGGTCTCCAGTGTCCATCAAATAATTGTTCCAATACTCCTCTAACTGCTATATTGGAGGCATCAACTGTGAGGGCCGTGGGCGCCTCTGATTGTGGGTGTACCAGGAGAGTGACATTTGCTAAAGCATCCTCAGTCTTTTGGAAAGCCTCCGAGGTTTCTGAATTCTATTTGAGATCTTTTTGGGTGCCTGACATTAGAGAGAAAAGGGGTCTCATGATGTGGGCTGCTGCTGGTATGAATCTGTGGTAGAAATTAATCATTTCAGTGAATTCCTGAAGGCCCTTAATGTTTGTAGGTTGTGGGAAGGATTTAATGGCCTCTACCTTCTAAGTAGTGGCCTAGTACTGTGCCTGTCAATGCAGTGGCCCAGAAAATTGATTACCTCTTTTCCAAACTCGCACTTAGCTGGATTAATAGTTAGTCCATATTCACTCAGTCTATTGCACAGTAGTCTTGTATGAGTGGCATGTTCAGCCCGGTTGTGGTCGGCAATTAGGATGTTGTCTAAGTAGACGAAAATGAAGTCAAGGTCCTGGACCACAGCATCCATTAATCATTGGAATGTTTGGGCTGCATTTTTCAGTCCAAAATGCATCCTTAAAAATTCAAGTAAGCCGAATGGGGAGATAAGGGCTGTTTTCATGATGTCCTCTGCGTGGACTGGGATTTGGCGGTAGCCTCGAATTAAATCCATCTTAGAGAAGATCTGTGCCCCTTGTAGATGTGCAGTGAAGTCCTGAATGTGGGGTACAGGGTAGCGGATAGATGTTGTGGCCTCAATTTAGGCGTCTATTGTCGCACACAGTCTCCAACCTCCTGTAGCTTTAGGGACCATGTGGAGTGGGAAGGCCCAAGGGCTGTTAGAGTGGTGTACAATGCCCAGCTCCTCCATTTTATGGGACTCCTCCTTCGCAAGGCTGAGTTTTTCTGGGGGGAGGTGGCGTGCTCTGGAATGAAGGGGTGGACCAGTAGTAAGAATATGGTGTCTTACCCAATGCTTGGCCTTGGATGACGTAAATAATGGCGTCATAATGGCAGGAAATTTGGACATGATTCGCACTAACTCATTGTCAGCTGGTGTCGCCGAATGTAGGTGGGAGGTGGCAGGTTCCATCCCCTTTAGTTCAAGGGTCTGGAATGTTGTGGCATGCATTAATCTGCAGCCTTTAACATCCACTAACAGTGAGTTGGCTCATAGGATGTCCACACCAAGGGGTGACTGTCAAACTGCTGATAGGGTAAAGGTCCATTTAAAATGGCTGTTCCCAGAGTGGAGGGGAACAGTGTGAGTGCCATAAGTTTATTTGTCCAAATTATTGGTGGCCTTTAGTTGTTGGGCTGTTGTCCTGTTGTGGACCTCAGTTTTGGTCGGGGAGTACGTTGATTTCCACCCGTGTCACTAAGAAACTGCAGCTGGATAAGGAGTTTTGGACATGGAGGCTGTTAAGGTGGCTGGCCATCGCAGCCATTAACAACAGCTGGCTATTGGTGTTACCTGGGAATGTGCAGGGGGAGAGACATTGACGGGCCTCTACCCCACACTACTGATGATAATGACAGTATTGCTCACTGGGGGTGTCCGTTGTCTTCATGGCTGGTCGTTCAGTTGGTCGGTGGTTGGGTCTTTGCTGCCGTTGCCTGTCCACGTGCTGCAGTGCTGGGGCAGTGTTTTGCGTGATGGGAGTGGTTGTCTCGTGGAGTGCGAAGGTTGTTTCCCTCTCAACCAGCAGGGAGACCACTTTCTCCACTACCTTCCATGGGTCGCTGAAGTCGTATCCCTGGACCATCATCCCTGGATGCTTTGTGGCAGCCTTTCCAAGAACTGTTCCCTGAAAAGCGAGCAGAGGGCCATCACACAGGGCTAGATTCTCGCCCCTAGGTCGGATGGAGCCCTGTCCCACAAACCATCCATATGCAGCAGACAGGCTACATGCTTGTGCTCAGACAGCCCGAGAGTGTGGATTAAAAGCGCTTGGATGGCATTGTACTTGCACAGCTGTGGCGGCTTTTTCAAGAAATCTGTGATCTTGGCGGCTATGGCTTGGTTGAGGGCACCCACCACTTGGTGGTAATGGGTGATCTTCCTCAGGGCAAACTGTGCCTCGATTTGCTGGAACCATACTTTGGGCTGCACTGCCCAGAAACTCGGCAGCTTCAATGACAGCCTGTTGATTGAAGAGTGTGTCTCCATCACTGGGTCGAGAGTGCCACCTGGAACGTCGGGGTCACCACTGTAGCTAGCTGCCACAAGCTATGACCCTGTGGAGCCTATAGCGCAGGAGAGGTTATAGCTGTATGTAGGTTAGCTCAGAAAGAACACGCTGTTCCCAGAAAGAATGCCATGAATCCCAGTTGAGTGTAGTTAACACTGAGCTTTATTGGGCTCACAGCCCTGCTTTTATTCTCAAGATGAAGGGCGTGGTCAAAGCCCCCTCAGCGTTGATTAATGCATTTGCGATCCGCTTTCCTTGATATGCCAGTTAGGCTCCTTTAATTTTAGCCAATTGGAAGGCAGTGCTGTGGGTCTCATGCAGCCTGCTGGATCGTTGCGTTTGTCCTTCATTTGGTGAGGCACCACGAGGGGACTGTGAGGGGCCGCCACAACTTCTTGTTTTTGCTGTTCCTGTGAGGCTTCTCATCTGCATGATGGTATGATTAACCACAAAAAAAAACAAAGTTCATGCTCATCACCCTTAACTTTGACCACACCATTCTTCTGAAATGTTGTGTGAAAGCATGGCACACCATTATGGGAAATTCACCATCATCTCTTCAACACCAAAAGAATATGTATGATACACAGGGAGGTCACCACGTGAACAAAGAACTACCCAACCTAAATTGATTCCAGCATCTAGTTCAGAGCCCAGCATGTCTGTTTTCAGGGCACACCCAGGTACTGGCTATGTATAATGAAGGTTTCTGCCTCTCATGTCTTTTCAGGGAGCAGATCCAAACTCTATCAACTTCTGGGTAAAAGATTCTCCTCATCTCCCACTCCATTATTCTCTGCACCAGTACTTTAGATTGATGCCTTTTAGTTTTTGATCCCTCTGTTAAGGTAAACAGATGCTACCTATTTACTCTATCAGGCTCTTCTCAGGCCACACCTTGAAGACAGACCTTTGACTCCCAGCCAGTAGAGTGTCACTGACATTTCAACTTTCCTATTCAACTGAGAATCTTGATCTCTCCGTTCATGTTTATTACCTTTCTTTTCTCTCATGTGAAAACTTATACTTATTGTTTATTGGTGTATTTTACATATCTAGGGAGCTGAAGCAGGCAAGCTTCAGTGCATTTAAACATTACATTCCCTCTATACTACATTTGTACTAGTGTGTGCACACACATCGGCTGTTTTGTGCACGTGTGCATGAAGTGAGGGGGAGGTGTGACGGTGGCACCCCCACCCCTGACAGTATTTTTGACTCTGACCCTACATGTCCTCCATTTTGGTAAGTTTGAAATAGTCTTACTTATTCTTAACAAAATGATGCTAGCTTTCTTAGATCACTCTATATTCAGTGATTACATCCTACAACCCCTTTAATCTTTCATATTTCCTACCAATCTCCCCTCTCCCCCAAAGGGGTACTGATGGTAGTGATCAGCCATGATCTGTAAAATGGCGGTGCTGGCTCGAAGGGCTCTATTGTCTATTGATAGTATTACTGACATGTAGGTATCAATTTCAAATGTCAAAACTATTTGCTCTAGAAGTGAGCCCCAATACTTTAGTTCAGTCTCCAATTCCTTAACAAGTTTAGAATTGACGAATTGTACAGTGGCTATGAGATACCACACACAACATCTCTGTTAATAGCCCTAATTAAAGGTGATAAATGGCAAAATCACTAACCTTAAATTTAGGAGTGTGGTATCTCATAGGGCCTGCACAAAGAAGAAAATGAAAATGTTTAAGTTAAACATTCAGTCAGTTGTTCATAATTCATAGTACATAAAGTAATAGAGCAAGTCAGCAAGCATTTGGTGTGGGGCCCTTGAAAATGTGGGGCCTGTAGCATATGCTACTTCTGCTACTACGTTCAACCGACACAGGGTTTCTGGTGTTATACCCAACTTCCACAAACTCCTGGGAAGTAGAGACACTGAGCTGCATTAATCATGATGCCACCTCTGATTCCCCCAGTGATCACTGTCTTTCCCTTCCTGAAGTCAACCATCAGCTCATTAGTTTTGGTAACAGTGAGTGCAAGGTTGCTGTTGGTGCACCATTCAGCCAAGTTTTCAATCTCCCACCTTCCTTTATACAACCCACTACTGTGGTATCGTTGGCAAATTTGTAGGTGGTGTTACTGTCGTACTAGACCAGGGACTAAGTAAGCAGCTCTTCAGTGCTCTGGTACTGATGGAGATTGTGGAGGAAATATTCTTGCCAATCCTCATTGATTGTGGTCTGGAGGTGAAGAAATCCATGATCCAATTACACAGTCGTGTGTTGAGTGCCAGGTCCTAGAGTTTGCTGATCAGTGTTGAGGAGATGATGGTGTTAAATACTCAACTGTAGACAATAAAGAGCATCCTGATGTATGCATCTTTATTGTCCAGGTGTTCCAGGGCTTTGTGTAGAGTCAGTGAGACGGCATCCACTGCAGACCTTTTGCTATGATAGGTGAACTGGAACGATTCCATGTCGCCCTTCAGACAGGAGCTGATATGCTTCACCACCATTGATGTGAGTGCCACTGGTCAATAGTGATGCCTGTTTAAAACAGATGGGTACCACACCCTGCTGAGTGAGATATGGAAGATATCTGTAGATTCACTGGTAAATCGGTCAGCACATATTTTTAATACTCAGCCAGATGCTTTCCTTTGATTCATTCTCCTGAAGGCAGCATGCACATCATCCTCAGATACAGACAGATCCCTCCTGACCTCAGCATTTAGTAGTCTCACTCTGTTCAAATAATCATTTGATTATTTAATCTGCTATAACTCTTTGCCTCCTCATAACTTGTGAACGGCTCCCATCTTTGCACCATCAACACCTCTGACCACTGCTGAACAATATGTTAGTCTCTAAAGCTGCCCTTACCCCAAATTAGAATATTTAGTCCTGTTTCATTCTTGTGGTTTTCCGTAACTATCCTACATTGTAAATTATGATCATCTCTTACAGAAATACCAAACTTTTGATTACTCCATCTTACCGGCCACTCTTATTCCCATAAACTAAATTCAAAATTGCCACCAACATTGCCTGGACTTGGGATTCTATTGAAAGATAGGCCTAATGAATCCAAAGTTTGGTGAAGCTTTCTTTCCATAGTAGAGAGTGTGGTAGACTACTGTACACTCATTAATCTGGCTCCGCCCCATCCTGTTACTGTACCTGTGGCTCCTCCCTCTTGATCCTGTATAAAGGCTCCAACACCATAACCCCTTCCCAGAAAGCTTGGGTCACAGCACAGGATGATCTTCATTTATTGTAAATAAAAGCCTTTAGCGGTCCAGGCATGGAGACATGGACTGGCCCACAAAATGGCTGATGAATGCAGCGACCGTGCGGACCTGGGGGTGACACTAGCCATCATCCCAAGTGACCTCCACACAGTGAGAAGATGGGGAACTCTGGCAAGAACGCTGGCCAATCACAGGCCGGCACTCCAATGATGAAGGGCCCTGACGTTAGTGCCTGGGGCCCATATAAGTGTGACGGCCAGAGCAATAAACCAGACTCAGTTTCCAAAGCTTTGGTGTGCGTGTCATTCTTCTCCACACTCACGTAGCGCGAACACTATGTAAGCGACCCCGACAGGTCCAACCAGCAGTTAGACCCGAAGTTGACCAACCATCTACACAGTCTCACTCAGGATCTGACGTTTTGGAGGTCGCAGCCACACATGTGGTTCAAGCAGGTCGATGCTCAACTCCAGCTTTGACATATTGTTGTCATCGACACCCGCTACTTCTACACTGTGAGCGCCCTTGATCAGGACACAGCGGCAAGGGTCATAGGTTTCCTATGGCAGCCTGCAGAGCAAGGCAGATACGCAGCCCTCAAAGAGCTACTAACCTGCACTACTGGGCTCTCCCAGCGTGCGTGCACTGCTCAATTGCTGTAGATGGATGGATTGGGGACAGGGCCCTGAATGCTCTAATGAGCGCTATGCTCACTCTAACCAAGGGCCACAAACCTTACCTGCTCCTTGAGCATAGCTTTCTGGAGCAGCTGCCCGAACATATCCAACTCTTGCTCACATTTGAGGACTTCAGCGACTCTTCAAAGGTTGCAGCTGGGCAGACGTGCTTTGGAGGGTGAAGAAGGACACCAGCCCCATCGTAGACCACATCATCAAAACCCATAAACAGCCACTTGGTGACCAAGACCAGTAGAGAGGCAAATTAATACCCCAGGACAATTCTGCTACTACCACCAGCGATGGGGTACAGAGGCCCATCAATGCCGCTCACCCTGCAGGTTTCCATGAAATGCCCTGGCCAACCGTTGTTGATAGCTGTGGTGGTTTGCCCATGTGATAGCCTCCTCTTAGTCTGGGACTAACTGTCGGGCAGGCATTTCCTGGTCGACACAGGTGCTGAGATAAACATCCTACACCCGCACAAGCCTTGACACCAACAACAGCAAGCACAGCCCAGCACTGAGGGCAGCTAACACCTCCTCCATATGGACTTTGGGTACCTGCACCATCTCCCTTTATTCAACAACAGCTGGTTTACATGAACCTTTACCCTCACAGCAGTGGCACAACTGCTCCAGGGGGCCGACTTTTTCATGCCCACTGGCTGCTTGTTGACCTCAAGGGATGGCACTTGGTGCACACCAAAATCTTTCAGACTCTGCCTCTGGGGGAAGCCAAGCTACCCGCCCCCCACCTGGACTCTATAACACTCCCGGACAATGAATTTGCCCACATCCTGGCAGAGTTCCCCCTCAATAGTGGTGCCACAATTCTCAGTTGCCAAGCCAAAGCACAGGGTAAGGTACCACATTTTGACCAAGGGCCCCCGGTCCACACCAGGCCATGCCAACTCCCTCCCAAAAAGCTGAGCCTCGCAAAGGAGGAGTTTAAGAAAATGGAGGAGATGGGGATTGTTTGGCATTGTTTGGATTGTTTGGCCTCTCCCCTCCATATGGTGCCAAAATCAGCGGGGGGTTGGAGACCATGTGGTGACTACCACCACCTAAATGAGGCCACCATGCCTGACAGATACCTCGTGTCCCACATCCAAGACTTTGCCACCAACCTGCACAGGGCATGGGTGTTCTCCAAGGTGGACCTCATCTGGGAGTACCATCAAATCCCAGCACAAATTTTTCAGTAACTGATAGACTCAGTGGGTCGGAACCTCCCATTTATGTTCATCTATTTGGATGATATCGTCATTACCAGTTGCAGCCGCAAAGACCAGGCTGCCCACCTGAGATGATAACCGTGCACCTGTTTGAGTGAGGTCAGGCTGACCATCATGAAATGTCAGTTTGGTCTGGACGCCATCGTTTTCCTGGGGCACAGGATTAACAGATGCAGAACTACACCCCTCCCCGAGAGGGTTGAGGCAGTCCGGCATTTCACTGAGCCACACATATTAAAAGAGCTACAGGAATTCACTGGTAAGATGAGCCAGAGGTTGTGGAGCATGTAGGTACCAGCGACGTAGGGAGGAAGAGTGAAGAGGTCCTGAAAAGTGAGTCCAGAGAGTTAGGTAGAGAGCTAAAAAGAAGGACCACGAAGGGAGTAATCTCGGGTTTACTGCCTGTGTCACGCGATAGTGAGAACAGGAACAGAATGAGGTGCAGGATGAATGCGTGGCTGAAGGAATGGAGCAAGGGGCTGGGATTCAAGTTTCTGGATCACTCGAGCCTTTTTTGTGGGGGAGGTGGGACCTATACAGAACAGACGAGTTGCACTTGAATCACAAGGGGACTAGGATCCTGGCAGCGACATTTGCTAAGGCTACTCAGGAGACCATAAACTAGAATGGTTGAGGGGAGAGAACCAATGGAGGAGAACAACAGGAAAAGGTTAGATTGCAAACAGAGAAAGGTTGTAGATAAAGTTTTGGAATGAAGAGGTAGGAGATAGAGAAGGAAGATGCTCTGTATGAAGATGGAGGGTAGATGATGGAAAAAGAACATAATAGAGTTGTTTGTAAAGATGTGGGCAAAAATATAAGTAGTGAGAAATCTCTGAAATGCATATACTTTAATACTAGGAGCATTGTAAGGTAAATGGATGAGCTGAGGGTGTGGATAGACCCTTGGCAGTATGACGTGGTAGCCATTAGTGAAACATGGCTGCAGGAGGGATGTGATTGGCAGCTAACTATTCCTGGATTTCGTTGCTTTAGGTGTAATAGAATTGAAGGGGCAAGATGGGATGGTGATGCATTGCTTGTCAGGGAAAATATTACAGCGGTGCTTAGGCAGGATAGATTTGAGAGCTCATCCAGGGAGGCTGCATGGGTGGAATTGAGGAATGGGAAAGGAGTAGTCACACTTATGTATTATGCACCACCTAATGGGTGGGGGGGGGCAAGAACTAGAGGAGCAAATTTGTAGGGAGGTAGCCGATATTTGTAATAAGCACAGGGTTGTGATAGTGGGAGATTTTAATTTTCCAAATATTGATTGGGAAACCCATTCTGTGAAAGGGTTGGATGGATTAGAATTTGTAAATTGTGTGCAGGATAGTTTTTTGCAACAATATGTAGAGGCACTGACTAGAGAAGGGGAGGTGTTGGATCTACTGTTGGGGAAGGAGATAGGTCAGATGATGGAGATATGTGTTGGGGAGCACTTCGGGTCCAGTGATCATAGTGCCATTAGCTTCGATGTAATTATGGAAAGAGATAGGTCAGGGCCTAGGGTTGAGGTTTTGGAGTGGGGAAAAGCTAGATTTGACGAGGAGAGAAAGGATTTATGAGGAGTGGTTTGGGATGACTTGTTTTATGGGAAGGATGTAGTAAAGAAATTGAGATCTTTTAAAGGTGAGATTTTGTGGGTACAAAATCTTTTATGTTCCTGTCAGGATAAAAGGCAGAGTCAAAAGTTTGAGAGACCCATGGTTTTCAAGGGATATTGGAAACTTGGTTTGAAAAAAGAAGGAGACCTACAATAAATATAAGAAACAAGGAATAAAGGAGATGTTCAGAGAATACATTGAAGGTAAAAAGAATCTTAAGAAAAAAATTAGAAAAGTTAAAAGGAGCTACAAGGTGGCTATAGCAAACAAGGTGAAAATAAATCCAAAAGTTTTCTATAAATATGTGAATAGCAAAAAGAGAATGAGGGATAAAATTGATCCATTAGAGAATCAGAGTGGACAACTGTGTACGGAGCCAAATGAGATGGGGGAGATCTTGAACAATTTATTCTCTTCGGTATTCACCAAGGAGAAGGATATTGAATTGTGCGGGGTAAAGGAAGCAAAGAGAGTAATTATGGAGACTATAGTGATTACGAAAGAGGTAGTACTGGAGCTTTTGAAGCATATAAAGGTGGATAAGTCTTCAGGTCCCAATGGGATTTTCCCCAGGACCTTGAGAGATGTTAGTGAGGAAATAGCAGAGGCTCTGACAGTGATTTTTCAAATGTCACTAGAGATGGGTATAGTGACAGAGGATTGGTGTATTGCTAATGTGGTTCTGTTGTTTAAAAAGGGTTCGAGGAGCAAACCTAGTAATTATAGGCCGGTAAGTTTGACATCTGTGGTAGGTAAGTTAATGGAAAGCATTCTTAGAGATGTATCTGGAGAGACAGGGTCTGATCAGGAAGACTCAACACGGATTTGTGTGTGGAATTTTTTGAAGAGGTGACTAGGAATGTTGATGAGGGTAGAGCAGTGGATGTTGTCTATATGGACTTCAGTAAGGCCTTCGATAAAGTTCTGCAAGGAAGGTTAGTTAGGAAGGTTCATGTGTTAGATATTAACTTTGAGATAGTCAAATGGATTCAACAGTGGCTGAAAGGGAGATGCCAGAGAGTCATAGGGATAACTATTTGTCAGGTTGGAGGCTGGTGACAAGCGGTGTGCCTCAGGGATCTGTATTAGGTCCCTTGCTGTTTGACATTTACATTAATGATCTGGATGATGGGGCAGTAAATTGGATTAGCAAATATGTGGATGATACTAAAATAGTTGAAATTGTGGATAATGAAGAAGGTTTTCAAAAATTGCAGAGGGATTTGAACTGCGTAGAAGAATGGGCTGAAAGATGGCAGACGGAGTTTAATGCTGATAAGTGTGAAGTGCTTCATTTTGGAGGGAATAATCAAAACAGGACATGTGTAGTAAATTGGAGGACATAAAGGAATGCAGTGGAGCAGAAAGACCTAGGAATAACAATGCATCATTCCCTGAAGGTAGAATCTCATGTGGATAGGGTGGTGAAGAAGGGTTTTAGTATGCTGATCTTTATAAATCAATGCATAGAATACAGGAGTTGGGAAGTGATATTGAGACTGTAAAAGGCATTGGTGAGGTCAAATTTATAGTACTGTGCAGTTCTGGTCTCCAAATTATAGGAAGGATGTCAACAAGGTAGAGAGAGTGCAGAGAAGATTTACAAAAATGTTACCTGGGCTTTTGAATCTAGATTACAAAGAAAGATTGAGCAGATTAGCTCTGTTCCTTGGAGCACAGAAGATTGAGGGGGGAATTTGATAGAGGTATTTAAAATTATGAGGGGGATAGATAGAGTTGATGTGGGTAGGCTTTTGCCATTGAGAGTAGGAGAGATTGAAACAAGAGGTCATGAGTTGAGAGTTAAGGGGAAAAAGTTTAGAAGTAACAGAAGGGAGAACTTCTTCACTCAGAATGAGCTTCTGGGAGAAGTAGTGGGGGCAGGTCCAATTTGTCATTTAAGGAAAAATTGGATAGGTGGGGAATAAGGGTTATGGGCAAGGAGCAGGTAGGTGGAATTACAGGAAAGTACTTGGTTCAGTGCGGACTAGAAAGGCCAAGATGGCCTATTTCCATGCTGTAATTGTTATATGGTTATAAACTTTTACCACAGATTCATACTAGCAGCGGCACCGCAGCGGCAGTGTGCCTCCTCTTCACACTGATGACAGGCAAGTCAAAAGACATTACTTGGGGCGATGAGTCTTCCAGGATGTTCCAGAATGCCAAAGACAAGTTGACCAATGCCACCCTCCGGTCCTCCCCTGACAGTCAATGCCTCCAGCCCAGTGGTAGGGGGCATGCTAGAACAACTCATTGAGGGTCAGAAGCAACCCCTGGCCTTTTTCCAGAGGCACTTCTGTACTTCCCGACTTCAAATTCAGCACTTTTGACTGAGAGCTGTTAGCGCTGTACCTGATGGTAAGCCATTTCTGTAACTTTTTGGAAAGCCGGCAATTCAGGGTGTTCACTGATCACAAGCCACTGACATTCACCTTCCTTAAGGTATCGGACCCATGGTCAGCCCAACAACAAAGGCACTTGTCCTACGTGTCTGAGTTTACCATGGACGTTCAGCATATCACAAGGAAGAACAACGTGGTAGGCAACGTCCTGTCCCAAGGTGTCATCTGCATGGCCCTCGCCAAAGCACAGCAGCAGGACTCTGAGACACCTGCATATAGGACAGCTGTCTCCAGTCTCAGGATGGAGGCCATCCCGGATGGCCCAGGTAACCTGACACTGCTGAGTGACGTTTTTACCGGCATCCCCCACCCCATCATCCCAGCTGCATGGAGACACCATGTTTTTGAAACCATCCACAACCTACACCACAGTCAAAATGGTGGGCAACAGGTTTGTCTAGCATGGCCTCTGTAAACAGGTCAGCCAGTGGGCCAAAACCTACATGAATTGTCAGCCCTCCAAAGCCCAGGTTCACACAAAAGCACCCACACAGATGTTTGAGCTGGCACGGTGCAGGCTCAGCCACATACACATTGACGTAGTGGGGTCATTGCTAGTTTCCCGTGGGGTGAGCTACCTCTTGACTATGGTTGACCTCTCCACAAGATGGCTGGAGGTGGTCCCACTAGCTGATACCACCACAGAAACCTACACATGGGTGTCCTGATTCACGGTCCCAGAGGACCTAACCTTGGACAGGGGGGGCGCAGCTCCACCATACCACGGCGTATCATCCTCAGGCCAATGGGTTGGTGAAGCGCTTCCACAGGCACCTGAAGGCCGCCTTGACGGCCTGGCTCAAGGGTTCCAACTGGGTGGACGAACTGCCTTGGGTCCTGTTGGAAATCCAAAGAAGGACTCTAATGCCTCAGTGGCGGAGATGGTTTAAGGTGTGCCTTTGATCATCCCCGTGGAGTTTCTGATAAACTCCTGGAAAGCCCCGCGGCGACCCTCGAGAACTTGCGGTGAAAACTGGGGTCCTGGTCCCGTGGTACTGCAAGCTCAAACATAATGTCCCCAAGGTCCTAAAAACTTGTCAGGTATATTTGTGAGGAGGAGCGCACACAGGGCCCCCCTTACAATGACCCTACAAGGTCATTAGAGACAATGGTTCCACCTTCATCCTTGACATTGGTGGTAAGGAGGAGACTTTTACTGTCAATCTCCTGAAACTGGCATATCTGGACTGTGATGAGCCGATCTCCATTCCTCCCCTGCAACGCAAGGGCAGGTTGCTAGTTCTGGGGGGGGGGGGGCGGGGCTCATGTAGCGGCCCATGCGCGGAGACATGGATCAGTCTGCAAAATGGCCGATGAATGCGATGACCACGTAGACCTAGGAGTGACACCAGGCGTCGTCCCAGGTGACCTCCGCGCGGTGGGAAAATGGGGAACTCTGGTGAGAACACCGGCCAATCCCAGGCTAGCGCTCCAATGACACGGGGGCCCTGACATCAGCGCCTGGGCCCCATACAAGCGCGACAGCCAGAGGAATAAACCAGTCTTGTTTTCCAAGGCTCTGGTGTACATGTTGTTTTTCTCCACGCTCGTGTAGCATGAATGCTACAAGTCTATAGTTCCATAACTCTAGTCTTTTGAGTTATTGATAGTGCATCAGAGATGTCTACATATGGAAGTAATAGAAATAACAGTAATATTTCTTTTCATCAGAGATATTCACGACAAAATGATCGCTGCATCTGTGTCGCAGCAGTGGAAGAATCACTTAAACTGCCCATGGGTGGTGGACTGGGGAATCCCTATTAGTTCTGAGATGTCTCATTCCAATATATAAGTGATTGCACCAGGGTGTTTTCCACATTGCCTCTGCCTTTCCGTTTGATTCCGATGGGGCTTTTTGCAAACAGGAACTACCTGAACAAAATTTAAAGATATCTTATCGTTTTAAAACATGTCAAATATATTTCCACATGTCCAATAATTAAACTAAATTATAAATTAAAATTTCCTCGTGAAGGCACCTTTAACTGAATTGAGCAGCATTAATGAATGTCTTGGTTGAACAAGAACTGCTTTTGCAACATCAGTTTCCTGTCTTTTATTTATAATACCTTTTGACTTCCTTTTTTTTTGTAAAAGCACAAAGACCATCTGTCTGTATGAATTTGTCTCCACAGATCAGGGATTAACAACGGCTCTGAAATACAAGCATAAAAAGACATTTTAATTTTACTAAATTAACCTTCAGTCTTATAATTTGTGCAGATTCGTTTATGCATGGAATTTGCTGCATATATTAAGACCCAGGAGGTGACACCTATGCTCATATTGGAGTTAGAACATGAAGACGGTTTTTAAATGCATAAATTAATGGAAGAATGGCCTTTTCAGAAATTCCTCCATTATTTAGCAGCTGAGGGTTGCTTCCAGGCTCTTCAACAGGTAAAATTGAGAGTGCTGGGGGAACTCAACAGGTCAGGCACCACCCAAAGGAGGTAAAAGCATAAAATTAATGTTTCGAGCCTGAGCCTATCTTCAAGGTAAATCTTTACCTCCTATGGACACTGCCCGACCTGTTGAGTTCCTCCAGCATTTTTGTGCTTATACTTCAATCAGAGATTCTGCATGTGTTCGTGTTTCATCCCGAAGATCCCAATCCCCATCCCAATTGATTTCAGTGGGAAATGCAGGCCCATACATTAGGAAGCAAAGTGGAAGATATATTAGGGACGCACGAGACATTGCAGATCATGAAATTTGGAGCAATAAACAATTTGCTAGAAGAACTCAGTGGATTGGGCAACATCAGTGGAAGACAACAAATGGTCAACATTTATGAGCCAAAAAACTCTTCATTAAGACTGAAAGACCAGAGGGGAGTTACTATGATGACAGGGTGAGTGGTGGAACCACTGTAAATACTGCTTGTGCATGTATGACTGGCCCGCCCCTTGGTGATTGTAGCTGTGATTCCTCCCCCTAATGAAGGTAGCAATGCCCTAGCCCCTCCCCCAGAACAAGCTCAGGTCTCGAGTCAGCAGCATGAGATGTGCCAACAGTTTATAGCAATAAAAGCCTCTCTCGTCTTTGGAGTTATTGACAGCCCATCAATTTTATGACCATAATTTTTTTGGAATGGACAAGTTGCTGAGACCAGAGAGGCTGGAAATTGACCCGCAGTCACCAGAAGCCTCCGACAAGTTCGAACTCTGGCTACGCTACTTCATTGTGTTTCTGCCGGCCTCCACCGAGATTGTACAATCTGACACAGACAAACTGCACTCACTGTTCTCATGGGTCAGATACTGCATTTATCCAATGTTCAGAAACTGCAAGACATTCGCCAAAGCCATGGACATTCTGAAAGGCCAGTACCTGGTCCAGGTGAATGAAGTCTGTGCCAGGTCCCCCACGCCGCCCCCCCCCTCCCCAGCCAAGCGTAAGTATCAACCCGGGGAGTACCCGGCAAGTACCCGAAGTTCTTCTTCTGTGTCCAGCAGAATGACCCCAGGAAGCGCTGCCCAGCAAAGGATGTCTGTTCCAGCTGCGGGAAGAAGGGACAATCTGCAGAAGTATGCAAATCTAAGGAATGCTGCATGCAGGCAGAGATGGCTGCTGCCATCTTGGACGACGTCACTTCCAATGAACCACAGCACCATGTGCACTCCATAGGGCTGCCATCTTGGAGGCCGCCATCTTACCAGACCACGAGCCAGTACAGCAGGTCAAACATCAATGCTTCTACGCTGCCATCTTACCAGACCATGAGCCAATAGAGCAGATCAGACAATGATGCTACTCTGGGTTCAGTCATGCTCGACCAAAGCAATCCTCACCAACTTGCCAGGTGGATGTTGGACATAGAGGTAAATGGGCACAAGACGGGCTGCCTGTTCGATAGCGGAACCACGGAGAGTTTCATCCATCCTGACGGGATGCAGCGTTAATCCTTCGCAGTGAGACCAGTGAGTTACAGAGTCTCCGTGACCTCTAAGTCTCACTTGGCAATAACTGCAGCAGCTGCGTAGTGACGCTGACCGTGAGTGGCACAGAGTACAAAATTTTCAACTGTTTGTGGTGCCACAGCTTTGTGCGTCCATACTACTGGGGTTGGACTTTCAATGCCACCTCAAGAGCATTACCGTGGCATACGACGGGCCTCATCAACCCTCACGGTCTACAACCAACAGCTTTTAAACTCTCCACCCTCCCCTCCGACATGCCCAACCAGCAACCTAAGACTTGCCCACAGCATGTGACCTGTGGGCTCTTCACCCTCTGGGTTCCCCCCCACTTCTGTTCGCCAACCTCACCGCCGGCTGTAAGCCCGTCACCACCAAGAGCAAATGATACAGTGCTGGGGACAGGGCCTTTATCGAATCAGACTGAGTCAGCTCCTGACCAAGAGGATCATCAAAGCCAGTACCAGCCCCTGGAGAGCTCAGGTGGTTAAAAGTGAAGAAAATGACCGAATGGTTATCGACTATAGTTAAACCATTAATAGGTTTACGCAACTGGATGTGTACCTCCTCCTTCGCATAGCAGACATGGTTAATCAAATCGCCCAATATCGGGTATTTTTCACCATTGACGAAGTTGGCACACCTATCCACCCAGAGGACTGCCTGTACACCACGTTCAAGGCAGATGGCTGCCTCTTCCACTTTCTGAGGGTCCCATTTGGGGTTACCAAAAGCGTCTCCATCTTCCAGAGGGAGATGGACCAAATGGTGGACGAGCATGGGCTGTTGGCAACATACCCCTACCTTGACAATGTCACTATCTCCACCCATGATCTGCAAGACCATGATGCAATCCTCCAGAAGTTCCTCCAGACAGCCAAAACCCTTAATCGCACCTACAACAAAGATAAATGTGTATTCCGTGCATCACGCCTGGCTATATTCAGCTGCATCATGGAGAATGGAGTCATTGGCCCCAATCCCGACTGAATGCATCCCCTGTTGGAGCTTCCACTTGCCCACCGTCTCAAGGCCCTGAAAAAGTGCCTGAGGTTTTTCTCCTATTATGCCCAGTGCATCCCCAACTATGTGGATAAGGCGCATCCTCTCGTAAAAGCCACCTCTTTTCCCCTGTTGGCAGAGGCCCGGGAGGCCTTCCACCATATCAAAGTCAATATTGCCAAGGCTGCGATGCACGAGGTGGATGAATCAACCCCATTTCAGGTGGAGAGCAATGAGTCCAACTTTGTCCTTCCTGGTCACCACACTTAACCAGATGGGCAGACCTGTAGCATTTTTCTCCTGTACCCTCCAAGACCCTGAAATCCAGCTATCCTCCATCGAGAAGGAGACCTAGGCCATCATTAAGGTGGTATGCCTATGAGGTGTACCCAGAGAGGCACAAGGACACCATGTCTGTGCGAGACCTGGCGCATGTGGGAGACCCCGGGACTCTGGCTGACCAACCAGTACATCCACCACCCACCCACCCCCCAAATCAATCATCCCATATCACATCACCTGACCCTAGTCCCCAACCCAGCTGTCTCAGTTCAGTTGCCAGACACCTCACCTGCCAACCATGACGAGACCATCCAGGAGTCAACTGTTGAGCCACAGCTGGCACTATGATGGTCACAATGGCAGACAAGACCACCAGATAGTTTGAATCTGTGATGGACATGATACCCTGCCGGACCTCTTTTAAAAGAGGGGGTGACTGTGGTGGAACCACTGTATTACTGCTTGTATGTATATGGCTGGCCCACCCCTTGCTGATTGTACCTGTGACTCTTTACCCTTGATTCCTCTAATAAAGTTGGCAATGCCATAACCCCTCACCCAGGACAAGCTTGGGACTTGGGTCAGCAGCATGAGATGTGCCATCAGTTTATGGTAATAAAAGCTGATCAGTCAGGTAACTTCTAGTCTTTGAAGTTATTGATAGTGCCTCAGGGTGGGAGGGGTGGCACAGGTGTCAGTAAGGGATTGGTGAACCAGGGAGTGGTTGGCAGACAAAGGGAAAAAGAGGCAAGAGGAAAAAGGGATCAGATGGCAGGAAATGTGTGATACCGGGTGGAGTAGGATGCATTCGACTGACTCTGTACAATGCCTAAAGCCTTTTCTCCATCTGGACCTCACCATCCACCTCCTGGGGTTGATGCTCATCAAGGTTTGTCCTCCATATTTGTCCTGGGATGAGTAGGGACTGCAAGCAGTGATTCTGTCAGCACCACCTGGGCCAAAACCGATTCAGTCAGGAACGCAAACCCTTCTCACAGTCGTCACATGGTACCAGGAGTGGAAGAAACAGCCAAGAATGGAAGAAACAGTCTGGGGTGGAAGAAACAGCAAGGAGTGGAAGAAACAGCCATGAGTGGAAGAAACAGCCAAGTTCTGCTGTGCACAGGAGTGAAAGAAAGAAAAGAAGCACACAGTGTGTATAGTGGGTAACAGTCGATATCAGGAGTGAAAATATGGAGAGTTTAAAAATTCCTAATATTGTAAAATGGACTGCAAATGTCGACCATGAGTAGATGCTCTTCAAACAAAGCTTTATACTGTATCTGCAAGGCATTGGAATCAATAGCAAACTAGATACATGAAAGATTGGACTGTATTTTACCATGGTGGGACATCAAGTTTTCAAAGTTTTCAAAACATTTATTTTTGCTGAGGCAGAAGAACAAACCAAAATCAACAAGGTTATCAAGATGTTTGATGAACATTTTTCACCACAGCAAGATGAAACCTTCGAGAGGTACGTGTTTCACTCGCATGCACAGTTTCAGGAAGAAAACTTTGATACTTTTTTTAACAGACTTAAAATTAAAAGCAAGAACATGTAGCTTTGGATCACTACAAGATTCAATGATCTGTGATGAAATAGTATTTGGAATTAATGATAGGAAAGTGTGAGAGAGGTTGCTGCGAGAGATAGAGCTTACCTTAGCTGGAGCTGTGAAAATATGCCACACCAGTGAATTAGCTCTGCATCACGTGAAAAAATTCAGTGAAGGCATAGTCATGGCCATAGTGTCTGGACACACACACTAACAAAAAAGATGGAGAGACATAAACAATATAGCACTAAATTTGTGCCAAAGCAATACCCATCTTATGGAAAAGTCTGTAACAAGTACAAAGGACAGAAACACATACAAAGCAATGTTTTTCCAAAAGTAAACAAGACAGAAGTAAAAGTGTACACACTATAGAAGACACTCTACATGCTATAGAAGAAACAGCTCTCAGTGATACTGAGCATGGTGGTGCAGGAAATGGCCAACCAGTACATCCACCACCCACCCACCCCCCAAATCAATCATCCCATATCACATCACCTGACCCCAGTCCCCGACCCAGCTGTCTCAGTTCAGTCGCCAGACACCCCACCTGTCATTGCATACAAATGGAACAAATATTGCTTTTAAGTTTGATCTCTGAGCAATGAAGATAAAGCCATACATCCATGCAAATCCGCTACTGCTCAAAGCCATACAATGGACAGAGCATCGACATGAAAGGTACATGTAAACTCAAGGTGAAAGTTAAAGATAAAGAGCATCACCTCATGTTCACAGTAGACCCAGATGGACATTTGTCACATGCTTGGTGACAAAACATGTGACGAAAGTTTAAACTTAGTCAAGAGGGTGTATCACATTACAGTGACCATGCATAGAACAGCATAGAGTAAATGCTGGATCAAATTTCCAGACATCTTCAAGGAGTTTGGCGTTCTACCATTCACCTATAAGATACAGTTAAAAGAGGCAGTTTGAGGTGGGTTCCAGCGCCATTGAAAGAAAAGCTCAAGCAGAAACTCAACCAAATAACAGCACTAGGGGTCATAAAGAAAGTGGAGGAGCCCACAGAATGGGCGAATTCAACAGTGTGTGTCAAAAAGAAGAACAGTGACCTGCACATGTGCATGGACCCAAATGCCAATATAAAGAGGGAACCTTAACAGATTCCAACCAGGGATGAGATTACAAGTGAGATGGCTGATGCAAAGTTTTACACTAAATTGCACGATGATGGCACAAGATACTGTACAGTTAATACACTGTTTGGCTGATACTTCTGTCTGAGGATGCCTTTTGGAATTTCCTCAGCTCTGGAACTGTCCCACTGGACAATGGAGAACATTAGAGTAAATGGGGTACGTGCATACATGGATGACATGATCATATGGGAATCCACACAAAAAACACACAACGAGAGGCTCATCAAAGAGCTACAATGCATTCTGAAGTATGGATTAAAGTTAAACAGAGAAAAATGTCAGTTTGGTGTGAAGGAAATCACCTTTCTGGGAGAATTCAGAAGAATGAGAGGAGATCTCATCAAAACATTAAAAATTCTGAAAGGTAGAAGCAGGAAATTTGTTTTCACTGGTAGGTGAGACCAGAACTAGGGAACACAGCCTCAAGATTCAGTAGAGTAGATTTAAGACAGAGATGAGGAGAAACTGTTTTTCCCAGAGAGTAGTGAATCTGTGGAATTCTCTACCCAGGGAAGCAGTTGAGGCTACTGAATTAAACATATTTAAGATTCAGTTAGATAATTTTATATACATCAAAAAGGAATTAAGGGATATGGGGAAAAGACAGGTAGGTGGAGTTGAGTCAATGATCAGATCAGCCATGATCTTATTGAATGGCAGAGCAGGCATGATGGACCAGATGGCCCACTCCTGCTCCTATTTCTTATGTTCTTATAAACTGTCAGAGGCAGGTGTAGAGCCAGACAAGAGCAAGGTGAAAGCAATTTTAAAGATGGCCAGACCATGTAAACCCATATAATTCAGTAATGAACAATGATGGATGAATTATCTTCTCTTTTTCTAAATGGTTCTGTTACTGTCATCTGTTAACAGCTCATCCAAAGCTCATTCCATATAGCAATGTTTTAGACAGAGAAACAGGCAGAGAATCGATTCAAGATTCAAAATTCTTTTATTTTCATGTAATTAAAACAGTGTAATATTATACAGAAATTTTTGGGCATCTCTTACAGTCAGACAAAGTGAAGCAAAAGAGAGCACCCCCAGAGTCATCAAGTGTCCATGGATTCGGCTCCAGCACTCCCGCAGCCTCCACAGCCACACAGACTCCAGTCCAAACCTGAGCTCCAAATCCCAACCTCTGACATAATTAGGAACCGTTCAGCTTCCTCAGCACCGTCTCGGTTCCTGGTTGAGACAGATTTAAACTTTAAACCACATGCAGGCAGCTGGATTTGTTAGGTTGGCATCATGGCTGTTGCAGACATGGTGGGCTGAGAGCCTGTTCCTGTGTGTTACTGCTCTAAGTTCAACGTTCTATTGCAATTGAGTTGTCGCCAAACTTTCTGTGTTCAGGTTTCTGGATTTACACTTGTGGCCACCATTTCCTGAATCAAGGTGTGCAGTAGCACAGCTGACTCTTGCTGGTCTGTTGTACATACAGAAGTTGGCTTTCCTCTGGGGACTTCCAGACTGGTTAAGGTTGCTCGTATTGAATTTGTGCAGGTTTCATCAGTTGCATTGACAATCAGAAAAGTGATTTATTGCACATTGGATCTTCTGTTCCAAGTAGGGTTGCCAGATTTACCAAATAGAAATACGGGACAGCTTGTTTAAATTAAAATTCCAATGATTTCTAATTTGTATATACATACGTACATTGAGAATAAATAATATTACTAGAAGGGAAAAACTGAAATCCTAAAAAATATTGGTAACAGTTAATTGGATTTAAATTACATATCTTTAATTATAAAGAGCACCACCTCAGGTTCACAGTAGTCCCAAATGGACATTATTCACAGCAGATTCCAGCACCACTAAAAGAAAAACTCGAGCAGGAACTCGACCAAATAATAGCACTGGCATCATAAAGAAGGTGGAGGATCCCACAGAATGGGTGATTCAATGGGGTGTGTCAAAAAGAAGAACGGTGACCTATGCATGTGCATGGACCCAAAAGACCCGAATGCCAATATAAAGAGGGAACATTATCAGATTCCAACCAGGAATAAAATTACAAGTGAGATGGCCGGTGCAAAGTTTCTCACTAAATTGGATGCATCCTAGGAATTCTGGCAAATACAACTTCACGATGATCGCACAAAATACTGTACATTTAATACACCATTTGGACAACACTCCTGTCTTGGAAGTCTTTTGGAATTTCCTCAGCTCTGGAAGCATTCCACAGGACAATGAAACACATCATAGAAGGCATGAATAGTGTATGTGAGTACATGGATGACATGATCCTATGGAGATCCACACAACAACACAACGAGAGATCAAAAGGCTACAAATCCATAAGTGTGGATTAAAGTTAATCAGAGAAAAATATCAGTTTGATGTGAAGGAAATCATCTTACAGGGAGATAAACTGTCAGAGGCAGGTGTGGAGTCAGACATGAGCAAGATGAAAGCAATATTAGATATGCCCAGACCCATTGACAAAAAAAAGGCATATCAAAAGTGCTGGGAATGATCAATTTCATTGGTAAATTCTCAACAAACTTGTCTTCTAAAACAATGACCCTAAGGAAGTTGTTACAGTATAAATGTGAATTCAAGTGCACAGACCATTCTAACTACAGAACCAGTACTTTTGACATTCTTTGATGCATTCAAAAAGATGAAAATATCCACGGACATGTCAAAAGATGGAATAGGTGCCGTACTACTTCAGGCTATAGGAGAAGATTGGAGGCCAGTAGCATTCACATCAAGGACGATGACAACATCTGAATGTTGATATGCACAGATCAAGAAAGAGTGCCTAGGTCTGGTCTATGGACTCAAGACAGTCCACAGTTCTGTGTATGGTTGACCAAAATTCATGGCAGAGACAGACCACAAGCCATTAATAGCAATAATCTCAGTGAAATGTCGCTAAGAATCTAAAGACTGATGATGAAGCTACAACATTATGACTTTGAATTTGTGTACACACCAGGGAAACCTATTGTGTTAGTTGATGCGTTATCCAGGTCAACGACGCAGAGTGAAGCACACAATGAAAGTTCCACAGAGACGGATGTGTATCTGATAACTGAATCTCTTCTCATATCTGACTTGAAATCCAATCAGATCACAGTGGAAACAGGAAAGGACACAGTTCTACAGAAGGTCATCAAGAGTCCAAATGAAGGATGGCCTAGAGGTGAAAGGCAGCTATTATTCTACAACATTAGAGCTGAGCTGAGTGTTGTCAATGGGCTTCTACTCAGACAGAGCAGAATTATCATTCCTTAATCACTGCTACAAGAAATGCCGAAAAGGGTGCATGAGGGGCACCTTGGAATTGAAAAATGCAAGAGGAGGGGCAGAACTGCTGTTTATTGGCCAGGGATAAATGGTGACATTGACAGGATAGTTTCAAGCAGTAAGACCTGTTTGAAACATTACACAAAGTAGACAAAGGAACCCATGATGATAACTGACGTACCAGCAGAACAATGGCAGAACGTTAGGTCTAATCTGTTCCACATGGATGGGAATAATTACTTGCTGGTTATTGATTATCTATCGCACTATCCAGAGATTGTGCTTCATCCTAAAATGTCTGCTGCTTGTGTGATCAAATATATGAAATCGATCTTTGCAAGGGACGGAATTCCTCAAATTGTCTACAGTGAAAATGGACCATTTTACAGTTGTAGAGAATTCTAGAACATTGCAGAAGAGTATGATTTCCGACATGTGACTTCAAGTCATTTGCATACACAGTCAAATGGCAAAGCAGAGAAAGGAGTTCACATCGTTAAACAGTTGCTCAAGAAAGCACTAGACAGTGGCTCAGATCCGTATTGAGTTGCAGACCTTCGCCACGTGAACATGCAGGTCACCTGCTGAGCTTTTGATGGGCTGTAGACTACACACCACACTTCCCTACTCTGCAGACCCAAACAAAAAATGAAATGTTGAATGGAAACAAAAGCATCTGCAAGGGAGGCAAAAGGCAAACTATGACAAGCTAGCGATAAGCTCAGGGCCACTTGTACAACATGACACAGTGAGACTCAGAGATTCCAACACTTGGGACAAAAAGGCTACTGTTCTGGGGGAAATAAATCCAAGATCCTACACAGTCAGATCAGAGGAGGAATTGAAGGAGCCTGCTGAAAAAACCAGAGATACTGCAGGAACCAATAAATTCAGAAGATTCAGCCTGCACAGAAACAGAGGTAACAACATCTGTGCCAGACAGTAGTGGATCTGCGGAGCTGACACAAGCACCTGTGCTAAGAAGATCCACACGAGTTGTCAAAGTACCTGTCAGACTGAATCTATAAAAGAAAATGAAACGCACACTTAAAAGTTTGTGCTGCTCATGTTCATGTTACGTTTGTGTTGAACTTTGAATTGAAAGTATTCTGTATTAATGTATCATGTCTGATTAAACATCTAAAGGAAAGGGGATGTAGTGATAGAGTGCAACCACCAGGAGGAGTCAGAGAGAGAGTGTGCAGCATCTTGGGAATGCTGTTATATCTTGGGGAGATTCAAGATGGATGCCTCCAGATAAGGTCTGGCATGTATATGTTCTGTCCTTCGTGCTGTTTGCTTAGTTAATAAATCTAGTTGTTTTAAAAAGAATCCAACTTACTTTATTTTAATAAAAGAAACATTACAGGGCATACATGGCATCACATACAACACTGAGATTCTTTTTCCTATGGGCAAGACAGAATGGGCAAAAAAAATGGCCTCAACATACACATGTAAACAAATAAAGAAATATAAACAAACTGGCTGTGCAATACAGAGAGAAAAAAAACAATAAAGTGAAAAAGTAAGAGTCCTTTAATAAGTTCCTGATTCGTTTATTGTTGAGGAATCTGATGGTCATGTCAGGTCAAGTCAAGTCAAGTTTATTGTCATCTGATTGTAGAAGTATAACTCAACAAAACAATGTTCTCTGGTCCTCAGTGAAAAACATGCAGACACACAACCAGGCATAACATATACAGTCAAATAAAACATATGCAGGACAAGTATTTTATCGATATGAATGAATAAATAAATAAATAGATAGATAACTAGATATTGTTTTGCAGAAATGAGAGTCTCAGATGGTTAGTATGAACAGTTCCTTTGAAGAAGCTGTTTTTCAGCCTGGTGGTGCTGGCTCTGATATTCCTGTATTTCCTCCTCAACAGAGAGGCTGAAAGATGCTGTGTGCAGGGTGGAAGGTGTCCTCAATGATTTTGCGCACCTTCTTCAGACTATGATCCCGGGAGAGCACATCGATGGTGGGGGGAGGGAGACTCCAGTGATCCTCTCTGCCATTTTTATGGTCCTGTGGATTGACCTTCGATCTATTTCTCTGCGGCAACCATACACCACACTGTGATGCAGCCAGTCAGGATGCTCTTGATAGAGCTCCTATAGAATGTTGACATAATGGTGGCCGGTAGCCTTGCCCACTTCATTCTTCTCAGGAAGTGCAGTCACTGTTGTGCCTTTCTGACAAGTGAGGAGATGTTGATTACCCATAATAGGTCACTAGTTAAGTGAATTTCAAGGAACTTGGTGCTCACCACTCTGTCCACTATAGTGTTGTTGATGTGTGGTTGTTCCTGGTCCTCCTGACGTCCACAATAATTTCCTTCATCTTGTCTGCACTGAGACTCAGGTTGTTATTCTCATACCATTTCACAAGATTTTCCATCCCTTCTCCGTAGTGTAACTCATCATTGTTGCTGACGAGGCCAACTACTGCTGTGTCATCTGCAAACTTGATGACATTGTTGGAACTGGATATGGCAATGCAGTCATGGATCAGTAGCATGAACAGGAGTGGACTGAGCACACAACTTTGAGGTGGAACCACTGCTCAGTGTGACAGTACTCAATATTCTGCTACCGACCTGAACTTCCGGGATCCAATTACAGAGGGGGATGTTCAGTCTCAGCGAGGACAGCTTCTCCACCAGCCTCTGGGAAATCATAATATTAAATGCCTAGCTGAAGTCAATGAACAGCAGCCTGTCATATGAGGCATCCATTCTCCAGGTGGACCAGGATGGAGTGAAGCAACAGGGCTATAGCATTTTCTGTGAAACAGTTTTTTCTATTGGTGAACTGATGTGGATCCAGGATCTCTGAGAGATGTGCTTTGGTGTGTTCCATCACTAGATGCTCGAAGCATTTCATAATGGTGGAGGTCAGTGCCACAGGGTGATCATAATTGAGGCCTGTCATTGTCATCCTCTTGGGTACTTTAGATAATGGTGACTGTCTTAAACGCTATGGGAATGATGGACTGCTGCAGTGAGATGTTGAAGATGTCCATGAAGACCTCTGTCAATTGGTCTATGCAGCCCTTCAGTTTCCGACCAGATATGTTGTCTGGTCCTGCTGCCATGTGTGGGTTCACTTTGGATGGGGTCTCCTCACCTCAGCCACAGCAATGCAGGGAGCCCATTCATCAGGGGGACGTGGAGATTTCTTTGGCATCATCCTGCTCTTCTCATCAAACTGTACATAGAAGGTGTTCAGTCTGTCTGAAATTGTCCTTAATTTGTTTTGATACCTTGCCACATGAACCACGTGTCGCCAATGGTGGAGGGGATAGTAGCTGAAACAATGGTGCGAGTCATGTGACACCTATACCTCTAACTTGATGGTAGCAGCAAGAACAGAACGTGTGCTGGGTGGTGTGGATCCTTGATGATTGCTGCAGCTCTCTAACGGTAGTGTTCCCTGTAGATGTTCTTGATGGTGGGGAGGGTTTTACTTGTGATGTCCTGGGCTTTGTGCACTATCTATTGCAGGTCTTTACGCTCAGGAGTATTGATGTCCCCACACCAGATCGTGATGCAGCCAGTCCCTGGAAATTTGCTAGGGTTTCCAATGTTGTTCCAAACCTCTGAACAACCTTGAGGAAGTAAATGCACAGACATGCTTTCTTCACAATGCCATTAGTGTGTTGGGTCCAGGAAATATTCATGTTTGTGAATATAAAAGCTATTGACCACTTAAGACAGGAGTCAACACACTCACACGGGGGAATAGAATTTGATTCAGCAGACCTTCACAGTTGGTTTAGACTTTTGACTTGTAATTGCAGGTGCTCTCATTTGATGGCAATGTAACAATTTTCTTATTTGAAGCTTTAAGACATTGACAACAATAAGTTCTGAAGATAGTCTTGTGTTTAGATTCTACCCTGTCATCTGCCATGTTTCTTAAAGGCCAGTAACAATGGATTTTCCTTATAACATAATACATTAATTGTGTAGGTAATTAAAACAGTAACTAAGTGGATTGATAAAGGGTCCTGACTCAAAACATTGACCATTTCTATCCACTGAGTTCAGCCTTTATCCTGCAGCCTCTGCTCACCCTCTAATTAATCAAAGACTGTTTGGGGAACAAGAAAAACCATGGCAACTTCTCCCAATATAAATAAGATAATCGCTCCAGAACTAAGGAGTAAGTGGGGAATAATCACATATAAAAATTATTCACAACAGTCTCTATCACTTACAGATTGATTGACAGGAGACTTACCCAAACATTTCCCCTCCCGCTGGCACAACCAGCTTAGACCGGATCACAAAGAAAAAGTCACGATGTAGAAGAGAAATAGAGGGTCAAGCTCTCCCTTGATGTCACAAGATCAAGGAGCTGGTCAGAGACTTCCAGGATAGGTTGAGCTCCCTGCCTATTAAAATGAGGTGGAGATTGTAGATAACTCTTTAATTCTCCGATATGCATTCCAACTGGGCATTCTCCAACCAGACGGCATTCATTGACTTCTCCAGTTTCTGTTAAAACTCTCTCCTGAGTGTCCCTCTTTCCCTATCTCTCTGTCTCCGTTCTTCCAAGTCCCCATCCCCTCCCTCTATTACCTTGGCTTTTTCCTCTTCTACCATCCCACCTATATTCCCCTGTTAGCCCCTTCCTCCCTCCCTCCTCTCCTCTCCTCTCCTTCCCCCTCCTCTACCTTTATAATCAGGTGCCTGCTGAGTTTCTCCAGCACCTTTGAGAATTGCCCTCCAAAAATCTGCCTTGGCCTGCCCATGTCGACATGGCAGCCAAGAGAGCACATGTCACCCAAGCCCCTCAACAACTTCAGCAGATACACCATCAAAAGATCCATTTAGGATGCATCACCTGGTATAGGATTTGCTCCGCCCAAGACCACATGAAACTGTAGGGAGCTGTGATTGCAGCTTAGGCCATCACATAAACCCCTTCTCCTCCATCGATCCCATGCACACTTCCTGCTATCTTGGAAAAACACATATATATATATATATATTGAAAGATTCGTCCCAACCCAGCCACAACCCTCCCCCCCCCCACCCCCCCCACTGCCCCCGCACCATCCCCCACCACTTCTCATCAGGTACCTCCATTGTTCACTAAATGTAATTTCTCACTGAAATTCAGTTCACATGACAATAAACTTGAAATACAGCCAAAATGGACTATTGTAGTTTTCATTACAAGTACTTGTATGGCTGCAGCAAGTGAAAATTTGCTTTATATGTACAATATGTATGTCAATAAACTCATTATCATTAAATATTGAATCTGCATCTGTTCAATATGTGGCCTGCAGGTGGCAGGATAGAGCTGGGGTGTTTTCAAAGTCCATTGAAAAAAATGCTTATCCAATATTTTTCCATGATAGATTTTAATTGAAGTCAGGATTTACACCACATTTGCAAAGCAAAATAAAATGCAGAAGTTGGAAAACTTCAGTAAAAACACAAAATAACGGAAATGCTCAGGAACTTACTCAGGTTGCGTTGTGTTTATTTTACCTATTTTTTAGTGTTTTATTAAAGGTTTCAAAATGTCTCCAAATATTGAAGTGGATTTTCATCCTTCACTCCTTTTAAAAAGCAGCAGGGAATTTTGAATTTCTGACTCCAAGAGAGAGATATTGCTTCTGAATCAATGTTTGTGATTCATCTCATTGAAAGCAGAGATGGGAGTTGAGGGTAAATTGTTTAGATCATCAACATTTTGTCAGAATTGACCTGAGACCAACTGACATGCAGGTAATTTCCGACATTTTCTGCTTTTTTATTTCAAATTTCTGGTATCTGCAGCTCAGCCTTCAACACAATTATACCCTCAGTGTTGGTCAACAAGCTCCAAACCCCCTCTGCAACTGAATTCTTGACTTCCTTACGGACGGCCACCGAATGTATGAATTGGAAAAAACGTCTCCTCCTTAACTGACGATCAACACAAGTGCGCCTCAAGGGTGCGTTTTTAGCACAGTGCTCTATTCACTCTATACCCACGACTGTGAGGCCAGGCATAATTCCAATGCTATCTACAAATTTGCTGATGACACTACGGTTGTCAGCAGAATCGCAGATAACACTGATGAGGCGTACAGGAGGGAGATGGGTCAGCTAGTTAAGTGGTGTCACAAGAACAACCTTGCACTCCAATGAAATGATTGTGGAATTGCGGAAGAAATAAGGAGAACGCGAACCTGTTTTCATTGAGAGGTCAGCAGTGGAGAGGGTCAAGAACTTCAAATTCCTGGGTGTCAACATCTCTGAGGATCTCTCCTGGAGCCTCCACATTGATGCAATCATGAAAAAGCCTTGTTAATGGCTATACTTTGTAAGGAGTTTGAGGATATTCAGTATGTCACCGAAGACTCCCAAAAACTTCTATGGGTGTACGATAGAGAGTATTCTGGCTGGATGCATCACTGTCTGGTATGAAGGTGCCAACTCTCAGGACAAGAATAAACACCAGAGGGTTGTTAACTCAGCCTGCAACATCACGGGCACCAGACTTCACTCCATTGACTTCACTCCTGAGGCAGTGTCATAAGAAAGCAGCCTCTATCCTCAAAGACCCCTCTGCCCAGGTCACGCCCTCTTCACTCTGGACTATTGGGAAAAAGGTACAGGAGCCTAAAGATGAGCATTCAGTGGGACAAGGACAGCTTCTACCCCTCTGCCATCAGATTCCTGAATGAACAATGAACCATATACACTACCTCACTTTTTCTTTTCCTTGCTCTATTTTTTACTTTTTATATAAATGTTTGCACTGTGACGTTGCCACAAATCAACAAATTTTGTGACATGCTCATGACAATAAATTCTGATTCTGATTTTATCTTTTTTTTGTGTCTGTGAGATTTAATCAATTTAAATGGCAATTTATAATGCGAAGTGCAACACGATACAGGCCTCCTCATGTCATGAATTTACCCAACAACTTTTATTTTTTAAAAATTTAGATATACTGCATGGCAACAGGCCCTTTGATCCCACGAGTCCATGCTGCTCAATTACCCTAATAACCTACAATCCTCATACGTTTTGAAAGGTGGGAGGAAACCTATGCAGACACAAGGAGAATGTACAAACTTCTTATAGACAACACCAGATTTGAACCCATGTCCCTGGGTTATAGCATTTCACTAACTGCCTCGTGAACTATACTTAACAACATTGTATAGTACATTTGTTGTTTGGTGGGGGGGGGGGGGGATTTTGTATGTGCTTGATGAATTGTGTGCTCCGGTGTTGTTGGGTCTGGACTTCCTGTGTCATCTTAAAAGTGTGACCTTGGAGTATTCTGGTCCTCTCCCCCATATAATGGTTTGAAATGGGGGCCCCTAAAATCAGAACCCACATGCAGCCTCTCCACACTGAATATCAACCCCTCTCCTGTGGTGGTACCCCACCGGCCTACTGCAGGGGGAAACCTCTGTACCTGCAGGAGTGTAAGGGGACAGGACAACACCTGGCCGGCTGTGGATCAAGCCCCATCCGGTCAGGTGTCAATCACCCTCCAGGATATAAGCCTGCGCCGCCCTCCCGAGGGCTCACTCAGAGTTGCTGCAGCCACAGCCAACCTGGCTCTGTGGAAGTCTTTGTGGATTAAAGCCTGTTGTACAGTGTCTGCCTGTCCCTCATCGGACTTGTCAGCCACAAACGAGCCTGCAGCTGACGTGGACATTACCCCTCCATAAATCTTCGTCCGCGAAGCCAAGCCAAAGAAAGAAGACAGTATTTATCTTTGTGTGTGTCTGATTCCTGCTGGAACTCTGCGCAGAACAGCGGCTTGTCATTACTAACACCCTTTTCCATCAGAGAGACAGCCTGAAAACTACCTGGATGCATCCCCATCCAAACACTGGCACCTCCTGGACTACATTCTGGTGCGAGGAAGAGACAAACGAGATGTGCTCCACACCAGGGTCATGCCCAGCGCGGAATGCCACACTGACCACCGGCTTGTTCGCTGCAAGATCAAAGTTCAAGAACAGTGGAGCCCCCAGAAAGAGGTTCAATGATGGAAACTTCCAGGCAAACCTCCAAGCAAAGCTCGAGGATGCAAACGGCCTCACGGACACATCACCTGAAACCCTCTGGGATCAGCTGAAAATGGCCATACTGCAATCCACTGAAGAGGTACTGGGCTTCTCCTCCAGGAAAAACAAGGACTGGTTTGACCAAAACAACCAGGAAATCCAGGAGCTGCTGGCAAAGAAGTGAGCTGCCCACCAGGCTCACCTTGCAAAGCCTTCCTGGCCAGAGAAAAAAACGACCCTTCCGTCTCGCATGCAGCCATCTTCAGCGCAAACTCCGGGAGATCCAAAATGAGTGGTGGACTAGCCTCGCCAAACGAACCCAGCTTAGCGCCGACATTGACGACTTCAGGGGTTTTTATGAGACATTAAAGGCAATGTACGGCCCCTCATCCCAAGTCCAAAGCCCTCTGCGCAGCTCAGACAGCGAAGTCCTCCTCAGCGACAAGATCTCCATCCTCAATCATTGGTCAGAACACTTCCAATCTCTTTTCAGTGCCAACCGCTCAGTCCAAGAATCTGCCCTGCTCCAGCTCCCTTAACAACCCTTGAGTCTAGAGCTGGATGAGGTCCTTACCCGGGAAGAGACATATAAGGCAATTGAACAACTGAAAAATGGCAAAGCAGCACGTACGAATGGAATCCCCCCAGAGGTCTGGAAGGCTGGCGGCAAAGCTCTGCATACCAAACTGCATGTGTTTTTCATGTTCTGCTGGGACCAAGGAAAGCTGCCTCAGGACCTTCGTGATGCCATCATCATCACCCTGTTCAAAAACAAAGGCAAGAAATCAGACTGCTCAAACTACAGGGGAATCAGCAAAATCTTTGCTAGGATTCTCCTTAATAGACTAATACCTAGTGTTGCCCAAAATGTCCTCCCAGAATCACACTGTGGCTTTCGCGCAAACAGAGGAACTTCTCACATGGTCTTTACCCTCAGACAGCTCCAAGAAAATTGCAGAGAACAAAACAAAGGACTCTACATCATCTTTGTTGACCTCACCAAAGCCTTTGACACTGTGAGCAGGAAAGGGCTTTGGCAAATACTAGAGCGCCTCAGATGCCCCCCCCCCCCCAAGTTCTTCAACATGGTTACCCAACTGCATGAAAACCAACAAGGTTGGGTCAGATACAGCAATGAGCTCTCTGAACCCTTCTCCATTGACAAGGCGCGAAGCAAGCTGCGTCCTCGCACCAACCCTTTTTACTATCTTCTTCAGCATGATGCTGAAACAAGCCATGAAAAACCTCAACAATGAAGACGCTGTTTACATCTGGTACCGCATGGATGGCAGTCTCTTCAATCTGAGGCGCCTGCAAGCTCACACCAAGACACAAGAGAAACTTGTCCGTGAACTATTCTTTGCAGACGATGCCGCTTTAGTTGCCCATTCAGAGCCAGCCCTCCAGTGCATGACGTCCTGTTTTGCGGAAACTGCCAAAATGTTTGACCTGGAAGTCAGCCTGAAGAAAACTGAGGTCCTCCATCAGCCAGCTCCCCACCATGACTACCAGCCCCCCCCCCCCCACATCTCCATCGGGCACACAGAACCCAAAACGGTCAACCAGTTTACCTACTTCAGCTGCACCATTTCATCTGATGCAAGGATCGACAAAGAGATAGACAACTGACTCACCAAGGCAAATAGTGCCTTTGGAAGACTACACAAAAGAGTCTGGAAAAACAACCACCTGAAGAAACACACAAAGATCAGCGTGTACAGAGCCGTTGTCATACCCACGCTCCTGTTCGGCTCTGAATCATGGGTCCTCTACCGGCATCACCTACGGCTCCTAGAATGCTTCCATCAGCGCTGTCTCCGCTCCATCCTCAACATTCATTGGAGTGACTTCATCACCAACATCAAAGTATTCGAGCTGGCATAATCCGCAAGCATCGAATCCACGCTGCTGAAGACCCAACTGCGCTGGGTGGGTCACGTCTCCAGAATGGAGGACCATCGCCTTCCCAAGATCGTGTTATATGGCGAGCTCTCCACTGGCCACCGTGACAGAGGTGCATCAAAGAAGAGGTACAAGGACTGCTTAAAGAAATCTCTTGGTGCCTGCCACATTGACCACTGTCAGTGGGCTGATATCACCTCCAACCATGCATCTTGGCGCCTCACAGTTCGGCGGGCAGCAACCTCCTTTGAAGAAGACCGCAGAGCCCACCTCACTGACAAAAGACAAAGGAGGAAAAACCCAACACCCAACCCCAACCAACCAATTTTCCCTTGCAACCACTGCAACTGTGCCTGCCTGTCCCGCATCGGACTTGTCAGTCACCAACGAGCCTGCAGCAGACGTGGACATACCCCTCCATAAATCTTCGTCCGCGCAGCCAAGCCAAAGAAGATCTTTGTGTGTGTCTGATTCTGGCTAACAGTGTACCACACCACCCTCCCCCTCCTCTTTTCCCAAATCTGTCCCCAGAGTGCAAACCTATTGCTACCAAGAGCAGGAGGTACAGTACAGCAGACCGAGATTTCATAAAGTCTGAGACACAATGTCTGTTCGACGAAGGTATCATCGAACCTAGCACCAGCCCGTGGAGAGCACAATGGTAGTGGTAAAAGGGGAAAACAAGTCCAGGCTAGTCATTGACTATAGTCAAACTATTAATCGATGCACACTCCTGGGCACATACCCCCTATCTTGTATTTCAGACATGGTGAACGATATTGCGCAGTATCCAGTCTATTCAACCATCGAACTGTAAGCGGCTTATCACCAGCTGCCAATCCATCCTGAGGACCATCCATATATGGCATTTGAGGCTAATGTCATCTCTATCAATTCAGGAAGGTCCCTTTTGGTATTACTAACAGGGTTTTTATCTTCCCGAGGCAGATGGACAGAATGGTGGATGAGTATGGGTTGAAGGCTACCTTCCCCTACATCGATAACATCACCATCTGTGACCATACCCTGGAGGACCATGACACTAACCTTCAGAGTTTTCTTCATGCTGCAAAAGCCCTGAATTTCTGACAAATGCATGTTCAGGACTAAACGGTTGGCTATCCTTGCTACGTGATGGAGAATGGTATCATTGTCCCCAAGCCAGGTAGGATGCGCCCCCTGTTAGAGCTCCCCATTCCCAGGACCACAAAGGCTTTGAGGAGATGCCTGGGGTTTTTCCCTCATATTACACCCAGTGGATCCCTCAATACACTGATAAGGTTCAACCTCTCTTAAAAGCTACTTCTTTACCCCTCTCAGCTGAAGCCCAAACGGCTTTTAACTACCTCTGAAACCTCATTGTGAAAGCCGCCATGCACGTGGTGGATGAAAATGTACCTTTCCAGGTGCAAAGAGACGCTTCAAACAGACAGGCCAGTTGCATTTTTTTCTTGGACATTGCAAGGCCACGAGTTCCGACACCCTAGAAATTTACGCTCCTCTCTGACCAGCACTCTGTTGCAATTATGTTTAATAACATCAAGAGGGGCACAATCAAGAATGACAAAATTGCTAGGTGGAGGATCGAGCTCCTATCGGCCAGGAGTACTTAATGACCCTCCAGATGCCTTAATCAGAGGAAGCTGAGCGTCTGTACACACCGATCAACTGTGGTCTCTACATAATGACACATTTTTTCAAGACGTGCTATTTTCCCTACTCCATGGAAGACGTCAGGGAAATGACTAGATCTTGCCAGGTTTGCGTGGAGTGCAAGCTGCACTTCTACCGCCCCGCAAAGGTGTACCTGATCAAGTCATCCAGGCCCTTTGAATGGCTCAGTGTCAATTTTAAGGGACCCCTCCCCATCATTAACGGGAACACTTACTTCCTCTCTATCATTGATGAGTACTCCGGCTTCCCGTTCACCATTCCATGTCCAGACACATCCACTTCATCAGTCATAAAGGCCCTAAACTCCATTTTCGCCCTGTTTGGGTACATAGTATCTGGGGCTTATCTTTTATGAGCAGAAAGCTACGTTAGTCCCTGCTGGCGAAGGGCATCGCATCCAGCAGGATTACTAGCTGCAACCCCGGGGGAACAGGCAGGTTGAAAATGAGAACACCACAGTCTGGAAGGCTGTCGAATTGGCCCTCAAGTCAAGAGGCCTTTCAGACTCACGCTGGCAGTATGTTCTTCCTATGGCACTCTATTCCATCCAGTCGCTACTATGCACTGTGACCAACGCTACTCCTCAAAGATTCCTATTCAATTTCAAAAGGTCAGCATCGGGAACTACGCTCCCAACCTGGCTCACCACTCCTGGTTCGGTCCTTCTCAGGAAGCACATAAGGAGAAGCAACACTAACTCCCTGGTGGAAAGGGTGAAACTGTTCCACGCCAATCCCACGTACACCTATGTGGAATATCCGGATGGCAGGGAGGACACCTTCTCCATCAGGGACCTAACACCCACTGGAACAGAGGGTCCATTGCCTCAAGTGCCCTACAAGCCACGAAGCTCATTCTCGCCACTCCCAGTCAGGGCCTCAGGGGATGTGGTTCAGGAGGAAAGTGCATCTGCCTCCAAAGACCAAAGGCCCTCCTGTACTTAGGCGCTCCACCAGATCTCCAGACCCCAGACCGCTTAAATTTGTAAATAACTATATTTTTCAAATTTTTTTCTGAATCAGTGTTCTCTTTCTTCATCCACAGACCCTAAATTCTGCAGGAAGAGGTGAATACAGTGAATTGAGATTCACTGGGGGCTGTGTTATGCTGATGACTGGCTCCGCCTCCTGGCTCTGCTCCCATCTACCCATATATAACCTTGGTTTCCATCCTAAACCCTGAACCCTTCTGAAGACCACTGTAAGACCCTACCCTCAGTTATAAGCTAATAAAAGCTTATGTTTTCCTTCCAGTCGTGAGAGCTTTTATTCACGCCACGTAGTTATAGTTTGAATCTCCTGACATATGTGCCTCACGTTGCCAGTGTCACACAGGTGTCTGTGGATTCTCAGTGAGTACCCAGGCTTTCCCCTCCTGATTGCACAGGAGAGTTCAGCACTTGGCTAACCTTATGTTCTCTTGTCAGCCGAACTGAAGGCATAATCAAGAGCTCTAAGCAATGCACAGCCATGTAACATTCTCAATGCACTTGCCTATGTAGCCAGTCACTGAGCTCACATATTCACCATTGATGATGTGTTCATACACGTAACTACTTAATTTTGTTCGAGAATATTCTCTCTAATCAAAGCAGGGCAACAGCTACTCTTTGGAAACAATGAGAAATTGGAGGATTCCAGTTGACCCAAAAAAATTGACTGGCTAGTTTTCTCCATGGATGCTGCCTGGCCTCCAGCAGTTCTTGTGTTTCAATCTGTCTCCTTAGGCTTTTATATGCTTGAATAAGATCATTCTTCTTCTAAACTACAAAGGAAAATGTACACCATAACTTCAGGCTGAATGCAGAGATGATCTCTTGCCCAATTCTGCTGCATAACTTGAGTTGATAAGAAATTGGACAAAAGAGTGTTCTAGTTTGCCCAAGACTGATGAAAATCTGCGTTGGGTGTAAACCATAAATAACTCGAATCAAGATGGAGTTTCTGTCCCTCTGTCTCCGTTCACCCAGCTCTGCACCCCTTCCCCTTCCTTCTCCTGTCAGAAAATTACTTTGCTTACTCCTCTGGCCTCCTACACTCTCCGCTTCTTTCTCTTCTACCCTCCCAACTGGTCCCACCTATTAACTCTTACCTGTTAGCATGAGCTCTTCCACCTTCCCCTTACACTCTCCTCTCCTTTCGGTCACCTCTCCCCGCCCCCCCCCCCCCCATCTCTTTATTCAGACAAGTCCGCCTGCTTTTCCACATGCCTGACAAAGAGCTCAGGCCCAATCATTTGACAGCCTTTCACTTCCAATGGATGCTGCTTGACCAGCTGACCTTCTGCATCATTGTGTATTACACTAATCTCCAGATTTTCTTTTTAACCTCCTACAAGATACACAACCAACTTTGTAAGATTTGTAGATTTAACAGGTATTAACGAAGTGTGACCTCTCCCATGCTTGTCGTGTTGAAAGTTAACAATGATTGCAGTGGCCATTTTGGCTCCTTACAACGGTGAAATCCCCAACCCACCACATTGTATCCACCATGGGGAAACTCAATGCCCCCCCCCCCTTCACTGCCTAAGTCCTGTTTTGATTATTCCTCCCAAAATGAAGCACTTCACACTTATTGGTATTAAACTCCATCTGCCATCTTTCAGCCCACTCTTCTAAGCAGTTCAAATCCTTCTGCCGTCCCTGAAAACCATCTTCACTATCCACAACTTCCCCTCTTTTTGTATCATCTGCATATTTACTAACCCAATTTACCACTCTATCATCCAAATCATTAATGTAAACGACAAACAACAAAGGACCCAACACCGATCCCTGAGGCACACCACTTGTCACTGGCCTCCATCCTGACAGACAGTTATCCACCATGACCCTCTGGCATCTACCTTCTAGCCACTGTTGAACCCATCTGAATATCTCAACATTAATACCTAGTGCCTGAACCTTCCTTACCAACCTTCTATATGGAACCTTATCGAAGGCCTTACTGAAATCCATAGAGACTGCATCTACTGCTCTACCCTCATCAACCTTCCTAGTCACCTCCTCAAAAATTTCAACAAGATTTGTCAAACCCATGTTGGGTGTCCCTGCTCAGTCCCTGGCCCTCTAGATACTTATCCATATTATCCCTAAGAATACTTTCCATTAGTTTACCAATGTGGAAATAGATAGAACTGTAGAAGTTCCCTGAGGTCGAGAAAGCTGGTTCTAACAAAGAGAAACTGAAAGCAACATGGAACAGCAACCAAAAGAAATTCCATGGAAAGGACAAGCCATATTTTTTCGAAGAGCTGTAGAAGTGGGAAATAATTAAGCACTAATACAGAAGCAGAGAAATCGGAAATAATAGCAGATCATGATAGAAATACGGCTACAGAGAGAAATTGTATTGATTTCTAATCTTTTTTCAATTATTACAAACTTCTTGACAGTATAATCCAGAAACCATAAAAAGATTTCCGCCTTCCAGTGACTTGGTGGACACCCGCCCCCAGTTGGGATTGGCAGATCAGCAAGCCTGGTACGTTTGAGGCTTTCTTGGAAAGGACCTCACTATTGGGATGGAATCAACCACGATTGACTACCCGTTATTCCAAACACTTCATATTGGTGGAGCGGGACTTTTCCAGCACTTGCCAAGCCAGCCTCTTTCGTGGCCGGCTAGTATAGTCCCAGTTCCAGTCACTCTCCACTAAACCGTTAGAGGCCACCTCTCCCCTTTCCCCCATCTCCACTAGGGTGGGTCTCTGGTATAAGGGAAAAAAAGGGTTGCTGCGAATTGTAGTTCCGAGGTTGTCATTTCCTGTAATAAGGGAGGAGGATTTTTTTTAAAGCCCTGTTGGACTACCAGTTTCCGAAATGCAATGGAAGACCTATGCCCACAATCCCTCCGACGCCACTAGCTTGTGGTTATGCAATTGTAGATGAAATGAACTAGAATTGTAGAGTGCAGAAAGTGGTGTGAGGAAAACCTATGCAAGGCGCATTAAGAGTGAGTTACCTGGCGTTCAGAAAGTAATTGGAACCGGTAAAAGTGAAAGGAATAACATTCTGGAGCTGAATTAACTTAGAATTAAATATTCTGCGGGCTTGTCACCTGGTTCTCTCGTAGTTGAGTTCAATTTCCCCTGCCAAAGTTACTCTGCTTTCCCAGCCTTTCTCAAATAATATGATCGTGAAATCAACTACAATTTTGCCTTATCATTTGTGAAATCAAACTTTTCTCTTCCAACAATCAAAAACTTAGGGATGTCTGTAATTATTAAGGATGCCTCGTGGCTCAATCCCCCTTACTTTGAAACCTGGCTACACCCCTGCCCACACAAGGCATAATGACAAGACAACATACCTGGTTGGTACTGAAGGATTGTGTAGACCAACTGATGGAGGTCTTCATGGACATCTTGAGCACCTCACTGCAGCAATCCATCGTTCCTGCAGGGTTCATAACAGCCACCATCATTTTGATACCCAAGAGAGCGACAATGACAGGCCTCAATTATGATCACCCTGTGGCTCTGACCTCCACCATTATGAAATGCTTCGAGCATCTGGTGATGGAACACATCAAAGCACACCTCCCAGAGACGCTGATCCATTTAAATTCATCTATAGAAGAAACCATTCCATAAATCATAGCCTTGTTGATTCATTCCATCCTGGCCACCTGGGGAATTATGCATCATATGCCAGGCTGCTGGTCATTGACTTCAGCTTGGTGTTTAATACAATCATTCCCCTGAGGCTGACCTTGCTGGGACTCAACACCCCTCTCTATAACTGGATCTTAGACTTCCTAATGGAAAAAACCACAGTCTGTCCAGGTTGGTAGTAGAATATTGAACACTGTCACGCTGATCACTGGAGCACTGTGCTAAGCCCGTTCCTGTTAAGATACTGGGTCCACCATTGCATCGCCAGATCCAGCTCCAACAGTGTCATCAAGTTTGCAGATGACACAACAGTGGATGGCCTCAACAGCAACAACGATGAATTGCACTCTGGAGATTAGATGGAAAACCTTATGAAATGGTGCAAGAGTAACGACCTGAGTCTCAACATGGAGAAGATGAAGGAGATGATTATGGACTTCAAGAGGACCAAGAATGACCACCCTCTACTACACATCAACATCTCTGTATTAGAGAGTGCGGAGGGTGCCATGTTCCTTGGAGTTCACTTAACTAGTGACTTATCATTGAGATTCAACATCACCTCTCTTGTCAGGAAGCTGCAACAGTGACTGCACTTTCTGAGAAGACTGAAGAGGGCAGGCTACCAGCCACCATTATGTCAACCTTTTATAGGAACTCTTTCGAGCACGTCCTGGCTAGTTGCAGCAGAGTGTGGTATGGTTGATGCAGAGAAATAAAACAGAGGTCAATCCACAGGACCATAAGAGTGGCAGAGAGGATCACTGGAGTCTCCCTCCCACCCATTGACATGATCTACCAGGATTGTTGTCTGAAGAGTGCACATAAAATCATGAAGGACCCATTCGACCCTGAACACAGCACCTTTCAGCTGCTCCAGTCAGGGAAGAGATGCATGAGAATAAGAGCCAGTATCACCAGGCTGAGAAACAGCTTCTTCCCATTGGCAGTGAAAATGCTGAACAACCAAAGGAAATGATCACACTCATTTGTACAAAACAATATGTCTTTATTTATTTTTTTATAGATATAATACTTGTCCTGCGTGTGTGTTCTGTCTAGTTGTGTGCCCGTTTGTTTTTGCTCCAAGGACTGGAGAACGCTGTTTTGTCGGATTGTACTTGTACAATCATATGACAATAAACAATAAACTTGACTTGACTTGAAACTTGATGGGTCAGCATTACTTCACCAGCAACATGTTAAATCATGGTTGTCCTTTGAAGACAATTCTTTGCTCAACTTTCTCCAGGCGACAATTGATCGCATATTAAAAGTCATGTAATGAAGATAATATGTTGAAGAAGAAACTTTTAGTGAAGGTGTTCAGAAGATGAGAGGAACACTATGTCAAGGTGAGGGGAAGTGTTTTTGCAATATGTACTGTTTGAAGGCTCATGGCAAAATAGAGGCCATCGCTAATGTGCTTAAGGCTGAAAATGTAGTATGACTAAAGTCTCTTCTAAAGATGATCCAGTATTATAAATGATTCATGGTGACAAACCTGGCCCACAAAGTCATGCCAACAATCGAGCATCCATTGCACTGTCTATACATCCTATTTTATTCTTCCCACACACTCATCAGCTCCCCTCAGTTTCTACCATTCGTTTGCACTCTAGATGCCAATTAACCAACTGACCCACATGCCTTGGAGGAAGGCTACACGTCACAGGGAGAATGTACAAGCGTCACACAGGCAGCATCCAAGTCAGCAATAAACCAAAGTTGGAGTTGTGAAGTGTTCCACTAGCTGTATTTCTGTATCTAAATGTGGCAGTGGTGCTCAGAAAAGGATGTGAAACAGTGGAGCAGAGAGCCACAAATGACATCTAATGAATGCAAGAATAGCTGAAACTTTCCATGTTCCTCCACATTATTTTGCGTGAATTAAAGTTGGCACATGATGCATCGAGTTTGAGCCACAGGATGCAGAACAAGCAAAAGAAAATTTATCACTTTCACTTCTCCCTCATTGACAATTCTGCATCAAGTTCTGATAAGCAGTCAGAGCAAATACCAGGGATTTTAGGAGTGCTGATACACACTGAGGTATCGGGGTGAAAATCCATAGCACCCTAAAAGTTGCAAAACAGGTAGTCAGGTTTGAGGAAAATACCTTTAATTTGCTTGCCTTCATAGGCCAAGGCATGAATATAAAAGTTGGGATGTCACTTTGCAGCTATACAAAACTTTGTTCTGACTGCACTTTGAGTAATGTGGGCAGTTCTGGTGGCCATGCTGCAGGAATGATGTGCTAGCAATAGAGAGAGTGCAAAAGAGACTCACCAGAACATTGCCTGGAATGGAGGCTTTTGTTATGGAGAGATTGAGTGGGCTGGGTTTATTTTCACTTGAATATTAAAGGCTGAGTGTGACCATACATACAGTAATTTATAAAATTATGAGAAATATAGATAGTCTGAATCTTTCTCCCAACATAAAAGAGTCTTGGACTACAGGGCTAAAGTGAGAGGAGATCTGAGGAATGGGTTTTTCACACAGAGGATGGTAAATATCAGGAAAGAGTTGCCATAAAAGTTTGTGGAGGAGATGCAGTTCCAATTTTAAGAAGTGCATGGGCAAGTGCTTGGATATGAAAGGCATAGAGCGACATGGACTGAATGCAGACAAATGGGATGGTGGAGATTCTGGTTTTATTAGGCTGCTCTTTTGTCCAAGAAGTATGTCATAATTCATAATGTGAGACATTGAGTTCCAAATCTGCAAAGCCTACTTCCATGCCATTAGAAATACAAAGATGGATAATACTCTGTCACAGTTTAGCTGTGTAAGAGAGAAAAGGATTCCAGAAAGAATACCCTTTGCAGACAGGAGACACACAGGAAATTGCAGATGCTGGAATCTGAAACTAAATACAATTTTCTGGAGGAACGTTAGCAAGTCCAACAGAACCAATGGGAGAAAAAGAATGTTGAAGTTTCAAGCTAAAATCCATTATTGAGAATGGAGAAATGTAGAGAAGAAGCGAATGTAAAGAGGACAAGGTGAGAGGGGTGGGATAGGTGCCCTGTGTGGGTTTGGTGAGCCAGATAGTGGTGAAAGACAACTGACAGAAGCAGTGGATTGGCTGATGCAAGACAAAGGGAGAGAGACCTTTACAACAGTCACTGTACTCTCAGGGTACAGACCTCCAAGACATTCAAGAAAAGCATGTAGAGGAAGATGGATCATGCAGGGTGGGGTGGGTGACGAGAAGATAAAGGCTGCCAGAGCTAGAATTTGATGTGAGAACAACGGAATAAAGAGAAACCAGATGGAACTGAAGAGGGAAAGAGTGGAAGAATTCAGTTGGGAGATGAAGTGGAGTGCAACAGAAGATTTCCTGTGGATATTCCTGTTTCCTCCCATGTTCCAAAGATTTACAAGGTAAGGAGGTTAATTGGCCACATGGGTGTATTTGGGTAGCATGGGCTCATGGGTGGAAGGACCAGTTACTGCTATCTTTAAATTAAATTTGAAATTAAATGGAATTGAATTTTGGGAGCCCATATATTACTACAATTGACATTTGCTCTATGTACTGTAAAGCAAAGTTCTATCCCATCACCAGACCCATCCTAAAAGCTTGATAATCATGGATACCTGGGTGGCTGCGGAGGCTGCAGAAGTGCTGGAAGCAAATCCACGGACACTCGGTAACTCTGGGGGGACTCTCTTTTGCTTCTCTTTCTCTGACTGTAACCAGAGGTGGAGTGCTCATTCTTTAGGTGCCAGAGCTTATCAAAAACGGTGACAAGGAGTTCTCGCGAGACCTGGCCTTGGTGTCGCCATCTTGCATTTGGCGTTGTATAATTGAGAGTGAATGGTAAGACGAGGAAGGAGAATCACCTGTCGGGGAAGAAACAGGTTCCTTGTGTGTCCAGAATAGCACTTAGTGGTTGGTGGGGGCACCCTCTCGGAGCAACCCTGGAGTGGTCCCATGAGGTGCCGAAGCTACGCTCCAGGGGGCTTCGGCACCACTGCACCCCTGACTGTAAGTCTGTCTGTAAGTATGACTGCAAGAAATGTACGCGACACTCCGACAGTTTCTGCTGGTGGCGAATCTATTTGCCTTGCAGAAAGTAAAAAAATTTCATGTAATAGGACACTGTTTTATTACTATGACAATAAATAGCATCTTGAATCTTGAATATCTTGATCCATCCTTCAAAAAAGAGAACACTCTCAGTTTCTTCAGCCTTACCTAATATCAAAGTCTGACAATTTGAGAATCACTGCCTTTGTACATTCTCATGAATATTGGTGAGCCCTTTCAATGTACCGCGATCAGTGGAGTTAGGTGTTGCCTCAGCCTTCTTGAACTGTGCTGAAGCTGTTTGTGAAGGTCAGCTGTAGTGAATCACGGGCAGTGGGCGGATCATGTCGTCACTGCATCAAGAGCTGTGTGAGAACAGGGCCAATCTGTAGGTGGGTGGGTGTCTGCTCAGTCCACACATGTCCAAAACACTGTTATCAAGGCATCGGGCTGAGATCATTTCAGCCTGTTTGCATAGATTTCAAATCTGATTCATTCGAAACCCATTCAGCCTATTCTGTGACTCACGCCTGCTGTGTGCTTGGCATACTCAGCAGATGGGCCTGACAGCTGACAGGGCCATTGAAAGTAGACACCTAATACACCAGTTTCACTCTTAGAAAATGAAAAAAGTTTGTGTAATCTATTTTTAGAGTTCAATAGAAAACACTGCAGAAGGGACTGAAAGGTGAGTCTATGGTTTGCTCAGAAACAGTCAGCTTAAGTGAGCTGGTGAAGTCTATTAAAATGTGCTTATAGTATGTTGCTTTCCAAATGCCAGGGTCAGGGAAATCTCAGATTAGGTCCACGGCATTCTCACATGGAGTGAGAGTTGACAGATTGATACTAATTACATAGATAGGAGAAGGAATGAGGTCCTGAAGAGGACATTATGGAGAGTGAGGAAGGATGCTAAAAAGCAGGACCTCAAGGGTGGTAATCTCTGGATTGAAGCCTATGGCACGGGCCAGTGACGGTAGGAATAAGAAGTTATGGCAGATGAATGGGTGGCTGAAGAGTGGGTTCAATTTTGTGGATCATTGAGATCTCTTCTGGGGAAGGTATAATGTGCACAAAAAGGACAGGTTGCATCTCAACCAGCGGAGGACTATATCCTGGAGACCAGGTTTGCTAGAGCTCTTGGGGAGGGGGTTTAAAATAGTTTGGCAGGGGGTGTAGGAACCAGAATGAGAGGGCATAGAATAGAGCAAAGGTGAAAAGGTTGATGCAATGTTTTGTGAGCGTCTGAGGAATGGCAGGCAATGGAGGGAGCATAAACGCAGTCAATTGGAGGGTTTGAAATGTGTTTATTTCACTTCACAAAGTATGAGCAATAAGGTAGATAAACTTGGAGCATGGATCAGTTCATGGAATTAGGATGTTTTGGCCGCTACAAAGACTAGCCTGGCACAAGGACAGGATTGGCTGATGCAGCTACCAGGGTTTTAGATGTTTTAAGATGTATAGGATAGGATAGGAAGTAACCCTTGGGACACTGAGGAGCAGATACGTGGGCAGAAATAGAACAGTTGTTGTTAAGGGAGACTTCAATTTCCCAAATATGGACTAGCACCTCATTACAGCAAGAGGGATACATGGGGCAGAATTTGCCAGGTGTGTCCAAGAAGAATTCCTGTCACTGTATGTGGACCAGCCAACTGGAGGAGAGGCCATACTGGATCTAGTGCTAGGTAATGAAGCTGGGCAGCTGACAGTGACCGCATCTCCCTGATTTTAGCATAGCTATGGGCAATGTTAAGATGAGACAAAATGGTAGTGTTTAAATGGGGAAAGGCTAATTACGATGGGATGAGGCTGATACTACGGAGAGTTAATTGGGAATAGAATACTGACCGCTTGCGATTGGGGATGACTGTAGAGATACTCCACCCTACTGGTATAACAGATGGAGATGCTTTCCCGCTAGCCAGTTAATGGTGGTCATAGTCTGTTAATAAAATTGATATACCATAGACATGGACCAGACAAGTTTTGTACTGGCTTTTATTAACAGACTATAGCCACCACTAAACTGGCCAGTGGAAAAGCATCTCCATCTGTTATACCAGTAGGGTGGAGCATCTCTACAGCCATAGCCAATAGAAAGTGGTCAGTATAATGTGTGCTCTCCAACCCCCTCCATCCCCCCCCCCCCCACCCATTACATCATCACACACAGGATCTGCCGATGCAAGGAATTCTCAACATTTCGGATTGAGAACCTGCATCAGGACTGAGAATAGAGAGAAATAAAGTCAGTATGTAGCAAAAAAGATAAGGGGCCAGGAGGTGATAGGTGGACTGAGAAGGAGTGAAGGATAATGGGCAGATAGAGACAGATTGGGATGGTGGAATTGGGAGACAAGAGGCAGGTGAGTGATGGGTGGAAGAGGACGAGGCAAAAGAAAGACAGACAATGTCGGGTAAGAGAGAAGGTGAAGGTGGAGATGCCATCTGGAGGAGATAAGTAGGGATATATAAGGTTCTGGACCTGGAATCTGATAATGAAAATCATTATAGGAGAGATGAGGGGAAGCTGGTACCAGAATGGGGAGGGGATTCAGTAGATGAAATAAGTGGCTGGTTGCTCGATGGTATCGATGGTACCAGGATGGGGAGAAAGTACTGGAGGAGGATATAAATTTAAATTTAGACAGGCCATTTCAGCCCACAAATCCATGTTGTCCAATTTACAACCTATTAACCTAAACCTCCAACATAATTTGAAGGGTGGAAGGAAACTGGAGCCCCTGGAGAAAACCCACGCAGACATGAGGAGAACATTCAAACTCCTTGCAGACAGTGTGACATTCAAATCCTGGTCCTGATCGCTGTCGTTGTAAATGTGTTGGAATAAACACGATGCTCACTGTACAGTGGAAAGGGAAACTAAAATAGGAGGACTGGAGATGGATGGGAAGGAGAGAGAGGGGAGCTACCTGAAATGATCACACCATTGGATTGTGGACTACCTAGATGGAATGTGAAATGTTAATCTTCCATTACACCTTGCTTGGCTCACTCACTACCTGCCATTTAGCAGCCCTTTACTTCCCTTTATTGACCACAACCCTAACTTTCAATCTATTTTCAATCAGGAACTGAATAGTAGTGTTCTAAAATTAGAATGTAGAACTTGGTGTTCCATTCCCACCTACTGTCTGCCTTGATCGTTCATTTTCTAAGTAAATAAGGCAATGAGACGATTTTCATGTATTCTCTCTCCATTGCCAAGATGCCTGCCAACACATAATCACAAACTTCTTGCTGCCAATATTGAATTGGATTCCATTATTGAAGTGTTTGGAACTCTCCCAAATGGCATGAGGTAAAGGTTCCATTCACCCATCACATACCTGATAGGCACCAGTTATCAATCCAAATTGTATTTTCCACTGCAACTGTATCCAGCTTCTTTTGTGATTTTACGTGTAAATCAGAGCACAGAGAAAGGGCAATTGATCACCACCAGTATGTATTCTTTAATTATCCAGCATGCCAGTCCATCTAAACCAATTAATTCTCAGAGAAAGGAACAAGCTGGTTCAGACCTGCGAGAGGTTGTTGGGATTGGGAAAGAAACCAGCCCTCCATCTACACTAATCCTATTGTTGCCTTCTGTTTTCCATTAAATTATATCCTATTCTGGGGACAATTCACAGCAGCCAATTAATTTGCCAACCTATCACCCCATCAACTGCAAGGCTTGTACCTAATCATCCATATCTATTCACTATGCTTGAATCTGAATTCATGTCCCTCGATTTCATGTCGTCAGCTTGTAGCCAGTGTGATCAATTACAAGTTTTCAGACCACACTCTACCACTATGTGCTTGATATATTTAGTAACTTAAAACTTGGAATATTTGCAAATTTTCCCCATCTCTTTCTCATTGTCAATATAATATGTCCCTTTGGGTTCTTGGTCTGTGGTGTAGAAATCTGCAGGGCAGATAGCAAAACCTATGAGCTGTTATTGTTTCTTAAGGTTCTTCAAAGACTACATACATGTCTTGTCTTTGGCTTGGCTTCGCGGATGAAGATTTATGGAGGGGGTAAATGTCCACGTCAGCTGCAGGCTCGTTTGTGGCTGACAAGTCCGATGCGGGACAGGCAGACACGGTTGCAGCGGTTGCAGGGGAAAATTGGTTGGTTGGGGTTGGGTGTTGGGTTTTTCCTCCTTTGCCTTTTGTCAGTGAGGTGGGCTCTGCGGTCTTCTTCAAAGGAGGTTGCTGCCCGCCGAACTGTGAGGCACAGTTTGAGGCGATATCAGCCCACTGGCGGTGGTCAATGCGGCAGGCACCAAGAGATTTCTTTAGGCAGTCCTTGTACCTTTTCTTTGGTGCACCTCTGTCATGGTGGCCAGTGGAGAGCTCGCCATATAACACGATCTTGGGAAGGCGATGGTCCTCCATTCTGGAGACGTGACCCACCCAACGCAGCTGGATCTTCAGCAGCGTGGACTCGATGCTGTCGACCTCTGCCATCTCGAGTACTTCGACGTTAAGGATGAAAGCGCTCCAATGAATGTTGAGGATGGAGCGGAGACAATGCTGGTGGAAGCATTCTAGGAGCCGTAGGTGATGCCGGTAGAGGACCCATGATTCGGAGCTGAACAGGAGTGTGGGTATGACAACGGCTCTGTATACGCTTATCTTTGTGAGGTTTTTCATTTGGTTGTTTTTCCAGACTCTTTTGTGTAGTCCTCCAAAGGAGCTATTTGCCTTGGCGAGTCTGTTGTCTATCTCGTTGTCGATCATTGCATCTGATGATATGGTGCAGCCGAGATAGGTAAACTGGTTGACCGTTTTGAGTTTTGTGTGCCCGATGGAGATGTGGGGGGGCTGGTAGTCATGGTGGGGAGCTGGCTGATGGAGGACCTCAGTTTTCTTCAGGCTGACTTCCAGGCCAAACATTTTGGCAGTTTCCGCAAAACAGGACGTCAAGCGCTGAAGAGCTGGCTCTGAATGGGCAACTAAAGCGGCATCGTCTGCAAAGAGTAGTTCACGGACAAGTTTCTCTTGTGTCTTGGTGTGAGCTTGCAGGCACCTCAGATTGAAGAGACTGCCATCCGTGCGGTACCGGATGTAAACAGCGTCTTCATTGTTGAGGTATTTCATGGCTTGGTTCAGCATCATGCTGAAGAAGATTGAAAAAAGGGTTGGTGCGAGAACACAGCCTTGCTTCACGCCATTGTTAATGGAGAAGGGTTCAGAGAGCTCATTGCTGTATCTGACCTGACCTTGTTGGTTTTCGTGCAGTTGGATAACCATGTTGAGGAACTTTGGGGGGCATCCGATGCGCTCTAGTATTTGCCAAAGCCCTTTCCTGCTCACGGTGTCGAAGGCTTTGGTGAGGTCAACAAAGGTGATGTAGAGTCCTTTGTTTTGTTCTCTGCATTTTTCTTGGAGCTGTCTGAGGGCAAAGACCATGTCAGTAATTCCTCTGTTTGCGCGAAAGCCGCACTGTGATTCTGGGAGAATATTCTCGGCGACACTAGGTATTATTCTATTTAGGAGAATCCTAGCAAAGATTTTGCCTGCAATGGAGAGCAGCGTGATTCCCCTGTAGTTTGAGCAGTCTGATTTCTCGCCTTTGTTTTTGTACAGGGTGATGATGGTGGCATCACGAAGGTCCTGAGGCAGTTTTCCTTGGTCCCAACAAAGCTTGAAAAACTCATGCAGTTTGACATGCAGAGTTTTGCCGCCAGCCTTCCAGACCTCTGGGGGGATTCCATCCATACCTGCTGCTTTGCCACTTTTCAGTTGTTCGATTGCCTTATATGTCTCATCCTGGGTGAGGACCTCATCCAGCTCTAGCCTTAGGGGCTGTTGAGGGTGCTGGAGCAGGTCGGAATCTTGGACTGAGCGGTTGGCACTGAAAGGAGATTGGAAGTGTTCTGACCATCGGTTGAGGATGGAGATCTTGTCGCTGAGGAGGACTTTGCCGTCTGAGCTCCGCAGCGGGCTTTGGACTTGGGGTGAGGGGCCGTACACAGCCTTTAGAGCCTTGTAGAAATCCCTGAAGTCGCCAATGTCCACGCTGAGCTGGGTTCGCTTGGCGAGGCTAGTCCACCACTCATTTTGGATCTCCCGGAGTTTGCGCTGAAGATGGCTGCATGCGCGATGGAAGGCTTGTTTCTTCTCTGCACATGATGGCTTTGTAAGGTGAGCCTGGTGGGCAGCTCGCTTCTTTGCCAGCAGCTCCTGGATTTCCTGGCTATTTTCGTCAAACCAGTCCTTGTTTTTCCTGGAGGAAACACACAATCAAATGCATCAGGAGTACATCACACATATCTTGCTTAGTTATATATTAGCCAGTTCTCTGAGAATTTTATTGCACAAGCTCTTAGATTAAGCAATTGACTTTTTTTTCTGGGGCGTGATTTCCACTTGAGTTCTGCCAGTGTTCATTGAAAGTGCCAAAATATCCTCTTTCATTTTTGAATTCACATAGCTACCAATAAAATAATTGGATGAGAAGTACTGGCCTTGTAATAGGTGGAGTTGAATTGCAAGTATTGATAATGAAAGACTACAAAAGTTAGGAGAAATCTCCTTAGCACACAAAGTAATTGAAATATTCAATTATTGTCTTCAAAATGCCAAGAATCTTTGAGATACGATTGGAACTAGTTGGTTCACTGGCAAATTTGTTGACCACGTAATCCACAGCCTGAGTGAGTGACCGATGTAGGGTTCATTAGCAACATTCAAACAGTAACCGAATATATATTTAAAGGGGAAGGGGAAGATAGTTGGTACCATTGCAATTGACCTTTCATTGAACTAGCACCAATATGAGCAGGCACATGTCTTGATTTTATATGATGTATATTGTAAATGATGAATATACTTCATATTTTTGCAGTATGGACCAAGATTACACAATTCCTTGGAGCGCAAGGAGCTAACAATCAGGAGGTGTTAACATGATGTGTTAAAGGTGTGCTCCTACTAAAATTGTTTCATGGCTGGAGAAAAGGAAAAAAAAATAGATTGGATTTTGTAAAAATTCAGGAGCTGAGTTCCAGGGAGTGTAAGACCACAAAACATAGGATCAAAAGGAGGCTATTCAGCCCATCAAGTCTAAATCACTATTAACTAGTGCCTCGCAGTGATGAAGTGTTTTGAAAGGCTGATGTTGAAGCATATCAGCTCCTGTCTGAGCAGCCACATGGATCCGTTCCAATTCACCTATTGTAGCAACAGGTCTATGTCAGATGCCATCTCATTGGCTCTACACAAAGCCCTGGAACAGGGCTACAGTTCGGCATTTAACACCAACATCTTTTCAGAATTGATCAGCAAACTCCAAGACCTGGGACTCAACACTCCACTGTGTATTTGGATCTGTAATGGCACTGATTTGCCACAGCGTACAAACAAATAAAGAATACATTCACTCATTTCTTTAGCTGTTACTCTCCCCAGCAGCAATTGAGAAACACTTAAATGAATGGGTTAAATTTAACCCAAAATTTATTAACAAAATAACAATAATAGAATTAACCCAATAAACTTTACGTCCGAACATCAGCCTTAATGGGAACTCTATATGAACAACAGAATATTATATGGCACATATGGAAAAAAAAAACTCAACCACTACAGTCCAAGTTCAAATGCCCCGAAAAATCAATAAAATTCCCAAAACAAAACCCTCACATCAGTCACCTCAAGTCTGTCAAGAAGAATCAGCTCTACCTTCTCCCTCACTGTTTGCTTTAACAATAGAACCATTGGCAGAAATGATAAGAACAGAAAATAAAATAAAAGGGATAAAAATAAAGGAGAAGGAGTATAAAATGAGGTTATTTGCAGATGACATCATAGTATACTTAACAGAACCAGAAATATCAATAAAAGAACTACATAAGAAATTGAAGGAATATGGAGAAATATCGGGGTACAAGATCAACGCAAACAAAAGTGAAGCGATGCCAATGAATAATGCGGATTATACAGAGTTTAAAAAAGAATCACCATTTTAATGGCAAACACAAGCAATCTGATACCTAGGTATTAGATTAGATAATAATTTAGGCCACCTATACAAATTAAATTATCAGCCATTAATGAAGAAATATCAGGATGACTTCGAACATTGGAAAGAATTGCCACTAACATTGATAGGGAGGGTAAATTACATTAAAATGAATGTCTTCCCAAGGATACAATACCTATTTCAATTGTTACCAATTCCCTTAACAGAGAAAATCTTCAATGAACTAAAGAGAATAATAAGGAAATTCTTATGGAAAGTGGGGGGGGGGGGGGGGGAACTGAGGATAGCGCTAGATAAATTAACAGAATGGTACAAACAAGGTGGTTTGCAGCTACCAAACTTTAAAAATTATTATACAGCAGCACACAATTAACGTATCTATCAGATTTTTAACAAACAAGGCTAAACCAGATTGGACCAAGATAGAGCTAGTTAAAATAGGGGAGAAGATACCAGAACATATACTTTATAAGTGGGATGAAAAACTGGTACAATATAAAAGTTCACCAGTACTGCACCATTTACTCACCATATGGAAGAAGATTCATGTAGAAAGGAAAAAAAACAAATTAACAACTACCAAAATTATTATTGATGCAAAATCAACTAATCTCTTTCACAATAGATAACCTTTCCTTTAAAGAATGGGAGAGAAAAGGAATTAAAAGAATAGAAAATTGTTTTTTGGGAAATAATTTATTGACATTTGAACAAATAAAGTACAAATATGGAATAACTCACGGTACAATGTTTGCATACCACCAACTGAAAGCCTACTTAAAGGACAAATTGGGAAGCAGACTGAAATTACCAGAAGGAAGCAGCTTTGAATATGTGATTACAGAAACAACGACAATAAAAAGATTTATAACAAACATGTATATCAAGCTGCAAGAGAAGGAAGATGATGAAATAAGCTATAAACCCAAACAAAAGTGGGAAAAAGATTTAAACATAAAGATAAAAAATGAAACATGGGAAAAGCTATGCTCCGGAACTATGAGAAATAGAATAAACACAAGGTTACACATGATACAGTATAATTGGTTACACAGGCTATATATCTCGCCACAAAAGTTAAATAAATGGGATCCAACATTATCAGATAGATGTTTTCACTGTAAGAAGGAAATTTGGGCATGTGAGAAAGTGAAAAGTTTTGGAAAGATCTAAATCAGGTATTAAATAAAATCACAAAAAATCCAGAGATCTTTCTCCTAAGTAATATAAGAAGTAAAGAATTAGGCCTCAAACTGGATGAAGCGCAAAAAAGATTGATTATGATAGCTTTAGCTGAAGCAAAAAAATGTACAATGTCAACTTGGAAATCAGAAGAGAGCCTGAGAGTACAGCAATGGTACATGGAAATGAATAAATGTATTCCATTGGAAAAAATAACATATAATTTAAAAAATAAAGTCACATTATTTGAACAAATTTGGGAACCGTATATGGAACACAACAGAGAGGGCCTACCGCAGACCTCCACCCCTTAAAATGATAGAATGAGAAGAAGACAAAATCACCTGATCTAGTGTGTAAAAGTAGATGACACAATTTTCTTGTTTATTTTCATTGTGTGATGATATTGTTTAATGGTTTTATTGTATTGTATATGTTGAACGTTTAATGGGTTTGGAGGGGGGTGGGAAGGAGGGAGGGAAGGTAGGTGGTAAAAAAGGGGAGAAAATGCCACTGTGCATATTTAAGAGGGAAATGTTTGTGTGTATCTTGATTGATATGGTTCATAGTGTGAAAAATAAATAAAAATTTTAAAAAAGAAGGATTAGGTCACAGATCTGGTGTCCAGGCTTGGGATTACTTGTTTCTTTGCCCACTGGTCTTTTACTTTGAGGCTGTATCCAGATGACTATGGTCCCTACATACTTTCAACCCTGTCAGGGGAATATGAGACTTCCTTGAGTTTCGAATGTGGCAACCACCACATTTACTTCCTTCACTTGGGAATTTTCACAGTGACCTCCTGGTCACCCCATGAGGTTCATGTCTCTGAAGCCCTCCTTTGGGTTACCAAGTGACATTCTGTCATACGATTCTTTCAAAACCCTCTTTAGGATTAACAAGTGACTTTCTGTCATGCACGTCCTCTCTTTTGGACACCCTGGCCTGGGTGGTCTCATGACTCCTGTCACACACAGTCCTCCTCTTGAAAGGTGACTGGAGAGGCACTGGTTAATCCCACACATTCTCTGGGTATCAGTGTTTCCCAAACTGCTATCAGAAAACAGTGCTGGAACCCATGGACAAAGTAGCTCAGTCTTCCTTTTTCCACTGAAACTACTGGGTGAGCACATTGACATAGAGCTCCAGATGGCAGTGCTAGCACCTGTGCAAAAGCAACTCAGCGTGTGGCTTGCTGAAGCTGTAAGATGAGAATGCAAACTCAGACCGACTCTCTGACTGCCTGCACTCCAATCCACCAACTAACCACTTCAAAACTAGTGCTCTGAGCTTTTTAAATTGCCCAGCGCGTGTCTCCAGCTCTCCGTATTGGTGGAGAAAGTTTAACAGCTGCAGGCTTACTCTCCTACAAGCCCACAGTCTTCCAGCCTGTGGTTCCAGGGCTTTGACAGCTGTCAAAGTTCCCTAGTGGTAGCCCAGAGCTATTACAGCTCCTAGCAGCTGTCCAATCCCCCGCAGTAGATTCAGTCCTGTCCTCAGTCAAAAATGAAATTGTCCATGGTCCATAACACAGCACACCATGCAGTCGACTTTGTTTTATTATTCACTAGACTCAACATTGCATTCTTCAACTCCCCAAACATCACCCAGCTAAACTCCTCTGACCTTCCCACTGGCTCACTGCCTCATGGGTGATCCTGACACTCTCACTCTCGCCCCAATATAGTAACATAGAAACATAGAAGATAGGAGCAGGAGTAGGTCATTCGACCCTTCAAGCCTGCTCCGCCATTCAACGAGATCATGGCTGATCTTAAAGTTCAGTACCCCTTCCCCGCCTTCTCTCTGTAACCTTTAATACCCTTATACTGAAGAAATAGATCTAATTCCCTCTTAAATATATTTAGTGAACCTGCCTCCACTGCCCTCTGTGGCAATGAATTCCACAGATTCACCACCCTCTGGGTATAGAAATTCCTCCTCATCTCAGTCCTAAATGGTTTGCCTATTATCCTCAAACCATGGCCCCGGGTTCTGGATTTTCCCATCATTGGAAACATCCCATCTGCATCCACTCTGTCCAGTCCTGCCAGAATTTTATATGTCTCTATGAGATCCCCTCTCAATCTTCTAAACTCCAGCAAGTACAATCCCAATTTGCGCAATCTTTCCTCATAAGTCATTCCTGCCATTCCAGGTATCAGCCTGGTGAATCGCCTCTGCACTCCCTCCATTGCAAGAACATCCTTCCTTAGATCAGGTGACCAAAACTGCACACAATACTCCAGGTGGAGTCTCACCAAGGCCCTGTACAGCTGCAGTAAGGTATCCTTGTTCCTATACTCAAACCCTCTTGATATGAAGGCCAACATACCATTTGCCTTTTTAACCACCTGCTGTACCTGCATGCTCGCCTTCAGAGACTGATGTACAAGTACCCCTAGGTCTCTCTGCACTTCCCCATCTCTTAATCTGTTGCCATTCAAATAGTAATCTGCCCTGTGGTTTGTATTACCAAAGTGGATAACCTCATATTTATTCACATTGTAGTGCATTTGCCATGGATCTGCCCAGTCCCTCAATTTATTCAAATCACATGAAGGTAAGTGCGCGACTGCAACAGATCCTTGATTTCCTCAGCTCCACATCACAATCAGTGAAGACTGGTAAGAACTCCTTCACAATCTCCATTAGTACCAGAGCACCACAGGGCTGCATTCTTAGCCCCCTGCTGTGATCACTTTACAGCTATGATTGTGTAACCAGGTGAGGCAACAACACCACCTATGAATTTGCTGACGATACCCACTGTAGTGGGTTATATAAAAATGGGTAATGAGTCAGCATACAGGATGGGGATTGAAAACTTGGCTGAATGCCGCATCTGCGACAACCTCACACTCAATGTAACCAAAACCAAGTAGCTGATTGTTGACTTCAGGAAGGGAAAGCCAGAGGTGGACAATCCAGTGATCATTGGGGGATCAGAGGTAGAGGGGGTGAGCAATTTAAGTTCCTGGGAGTCCTATTGGAGGATCTTTCCTGGATCCAACACACGAATAGCACCGTGAAGCAAGCACGTCAGCACCTCGACTTCCTCAGGAGTTTGCAAAGGTTTGCTATGACATCGAAAACCCTGGCAAATTTCTACAGATGTGTAGTGGAAAGTGTGCTGTCCTGTTATATTACAATCTGGTATTGGGACAACAAGACCCCTGAAAGAAAACCCCTGCAAAAAGTTGTGAACATAGCCAAGAACATCATAGGCAAAGCCCTCCCCACCATCAAGAACATGTGCAGAGAACACTGCCATCACCAAGCATCCACACCACCCAGCACATGCTCTGTTCTTCCTGCTACCATTAGGAAAAAGGTGTAGGCACCACAAGACTCACACCACCAGGTTCAGGAACAGCTGCTACCCCTCCACCATCAGACTCCTCAACAATAAACTCATGAGGAACTCATTTAAGGCTTCTTATTTTTGCACATTATTTATTTTTTACCCACTCTGCATTGCAGTCAGTTTGTTTACATTTCTTTATTTGTTTACATGTGCATATTGTGTACAGTTTTTTTGCACTATCAATAATTAGTCATTCGGCCTCGCCCACAGGAAAAGGTATCTCAGGTTTATATGTGATGTCATGTATGCACTCTGACAATAAATCTGAAATCTCGCTCTGCCCCGCCATTTAATCATGAGTTGATCCAATTTGCCACTCAGCTCCACTGCCTGGCCTTTTCCCCACAACCTTTGATGCCCTGGCTAATCAAGGATCTATTGGCCAGATGGGTAGTAGTGAGGAATTTACTTTGTGTAGGAAGTTGATGGCAAGAATTAGTAAAAAGAATCAATTCTATGTAAGGTAAAAGTTGATGTTCAAATAATTTATATGCATCCTGAGGGTTACCACGTTCCATTTATCACAGTTGCCAAAACTACACATTGAAACTTGATGGAGAGCATCACTGTAATTCTGGAAGTGTATTGAGGAAGGCACACCTTTTCCCAATGAACAACAATTCCAACACTCTTACTGATCTCCCACCACCTTATGCACTGGCTATAGTGGGTATCAACTACAAAATGCATTGCAGTTATTCACTCTCCTCAAGAAAGAGAAGGGTTTTGACTTTCTTCAGGTTGCACACCCTTCTGATCTAGAAATAGGTCATCACTCATTCACCTCTGTGGGACCCTGAAATTCCTTTCTAAAGAGCACAATGGAAATATCTTCAACATAGGACTGCAGCAAGTCAAGAAAGCTGCTCAATTCCACCTTCTCAATAGCAATAAGAATAGACAATAGATGCTGGTATTGGCAGTGTTGCCTAGATCTGACAAACTTAATAAATAAAAGAATTGCCAAGACATTGTGCAAGTCCTGGACACAGAAAGTTGTGGACTAGTGCAGGGAATGAAGATAAGATCAGTGCAAAACACGTGCATATTGATTGTGCAGGTTCCCGTGAGGTGAAGAAACATAAAAAACTGCAGATGCTGAAGCAATCAAGCAATTGCAGGAAGAATTTAGCAAGTTGGACAGCATCCATGGCTAAAAATGGTCAGTCATCATTTTGGATCAGTTAGGGTCCAAACCTGAAATGTTGACTGACCATTTGGATCCATGGATGCTGTCTGACCTTTTGAGTTCCTCCAGCAATCCTTAGTTTTCTCATGTCAGGTAAAAGCTGGGTTCCATTCCAGGGATCTTCAGATACTCTCAACTTTCATTGTCCTGTCTACATGTGTAACACTGAGTGAAGTGAAGGAACCAGAATGAGGTTAAATAAGATCCATGATCCACTCAGCAGCCTTTCATGAATGAACTGTGCATATTGTGGCTTTGGATACATGGCAAAACAAAGGGTTCACAGAAGTCTTTTCTATCCCACTTTGGGTTAAATAACATGCAGTGTTTTTTTGACCTTATCTTTCCCCACAGATCCTACTGCCCATACTGGGCATTAAGAAAGGAAACTGGATTTTTTGGTATGTTGCTTGAAGTAAAGAATTAGACCTTAAACTGGATGAAGCGCAAAAAAGATTTATGATTATACCCTTGCAGTAGCAAAAAAATGTATAATGTCAACTTGGAAATCAGAAGAGAGCCTGAGAGTACAGCAATGGTACATGGAAATGAATAAATGTATTCCATTGGAAAAAATAACATATAATTTAAAAAATAAAGTCACATTATTTGAACAAATTTGGGAACCGTACATGGAACACAACAGAGAGGGCTTGCCTCGGACCTCCACCCCCTAAAATGATAGAATGAGAAGAAGACAAAATGAACTGACCCAGTGTGTAAAAGTAGATGACACAATTTTCTTGTTTATTTTCATTGTGTGATGACATTGTTAAATGGGTTTATTGTATTGTATGTGTTGAACATTTAATGGGTTTGGAGGGGGTGGGAAGGAGGGAGGGAAGGGATGGGGAAAAAGGGGAGAAAATGACACTATGTATATTCAAGAGGGAAATGTTTGTGTGTATTTTGATTAATATGGTTCATAGTGTGAAAAATTTTTAAAAATTTAAAAAAAAGAAAGGAAACTGGTCTGCAATGATCACAGGCATACCTGTCAGGGCGAATGCTTTTTGAAGACACCACTTCCTATGTGGTATCTGTACATTGCATGATGTAATTCAGTTGCAAAAATGTCCAGAACAAAAGAACTTTGACGATCTGCCAAGCCCAGCTCCCAACTCTGCTGTCCGTCAATGTCATAAAATTTTATTCAGTTCCTGCCATTCACAAGATTTTAAAGACCATTGGAGATCAAATCAACATTTCTTTCAAATTAACATTTTTAGAAAAATCTGTGACATAATCAAAAGCACTGGAGCATGAGTGTCCAAACTTGCTTAAGGAAAGAGCTATATACAATAAATGTCATATGCTTGAGAGTCCCAAGGCCTGAAATAATATTACATAAATGTTTTTACTATTACATGAGCAATTTGATACAAAATTCTTATTAAGAAATACATGTGTGTAATAATATTTATTCATATATGTAGTTTTTAAACTGCTAATCTGTATTAGTTTCAATAATCAAAATGTACACATCATAGACTTGTGGAATAGACAAATTTTGTGGATCAATTTTAATGTAAAATTTAGTGGGTCGATTATTAAAGACATAGAAATTTTAACTGCAGTAAGTACCTGAGTTTTTCGAGGCTTCAGGAGCTCAGATAGGTGACTGGTCAGGACTGAGTTATGTCTGTGTTCAAGACGTCGGTAGCTCTGATGGATGGGCAGGAGGCAGGTGAGAGCTTGGGAGCTTGGATGGGCAGGCATATGGGTGGGCAGCCAGCGTGCTGTGAGCTAGGATGGGAGGGCAGATGGGGCATCGGGTGCTTGGATGGGAGTGCAGCCCGGACATCAGGAGTTCTGGAGTGCGGGCAGCTGGGGCATTCAGAGCTTGAACAGGAAGGCTACCTCGATCACACTTACACTTTGCTAATTCCACTGGATGCATCACAGCCATACATGCCATAATCATGTGATCACAACTCACATCCATTAACACTGCACAGCCAAAATACCTCTCCGAGCCTCACATTTATGTCTAAGAGCCGTATGTGGCTAGCGAGTTGCGGTTTGGCCACCCGTGCACTAGAGAAAACACAAATAAGTTTTAAAATGCAATTAATTCTTCCTTATGCAACTATAATCTCTCCTCTGAAAATGAATAGGTTCGTATATCCTGTATGGCCTCAATTTCCACAGGATCCAGAAGCAGATTGTCCTGTGTAAATCCTAGGGCTTGTCTCTATCTCCCATGCTGCAGTGTAGTAACAGATTTGCAAATGAGATTTGCCCATTCAAGTACATTGGTTCTGAATTTGACAGCTTTTTTGGAGATAAATGTCAACAGTTGGCTTGGAACTGTTGATGTTCACACCCAAACTGGAGGTCATTTATCAAATACACAGGAGAGCTTTGGCCTCAAGAAATCTTCTGAACAGTACAACACAAGTATCCCAATCTATTAACCATCACAAGGAGCATGGTGGAGGAAGAGTGGCTCTTACCTTGTTCTTCCACCATATGCGGAACTGTTAGCGTAGCAGTTACTGTAACATTGTTACTGCACCAGCAATCGGGACTGGGGTTCAAATCCCACATTGTAGGTAAGATGTTTGTACGTTCTCCCCGTGTCTGCGTGGGTTTCCTCTGGGTGCCCTGGTTTCTTTCCATCTTTCAAAAAAGATACTAGGGGATGTAGGTCAATTGGGTGTAATTGGTTGGCACATGCTCATGGGCTGAAATGGCCTGTTATCATGCTATATATCAAAGAAAAAATTTAAAAAAATTTTTTAAATTCCCTCACCTCCAACCATGATATGGCTCAAGTACGTTTATGTCCATTGTCTTGAAAATGTGGTGAAAAAAATCTATTTTGCAAGCAGACCAGTAACTATCTCATACAGAGTACAAGAGGTAAGCAAGAATACAAAAGTGCAGTTACAGAGAGATAAGTTGGGACAGAGAAAAGGCAGCATAATTTTGCTAGTTTGGGTTTCATTCAGGGGACTGATAATGGTGGAAAAGAAACTTCCTTGAATTTGGTGGCACATGATCTCACACTTATGAGTCTTTTTCCAGACAGGAGGGAAGTGAAAAGAGTGTGGCCAAGATGGAATGCCATAGGTATAGTCAGTGTATGGGAGGGGAATGTATAATGGAGTGAGCTATGTTAACGACCCTCTGCAGCTTCTTGTAGTCCTGGGATGAGCAGTTTCTACACCATGCATTGATGCACCCCGACAGAATGCTTCCAATGCTGCACCTGGTGAGGATATTAATGGGTGCTGGTGGCACGTCAAATTTCCTCGGGCATCTGAGGAATTAGAGGTGCTGAAGTAAAACACAGGATTCTGTTAACACCGTGGTTAAGTTTCGGACATCTCTCATGTTCCTCCACACCTTGATGAAGGGCTCAAGCCCAAAGCCTTGGTGATGTATCTTTACCTTTGCTTACATATAAATGTACTGTTTGACCTGCCGAGTTTCTCCAGCATTTGTGTGGTTTTTTTTCAATTAGAGATGCTGATGTGCCTTCTGATATGAGTGCACTGGAGAGCTTTACAGTTAATGATGGTTGAAGTCTTAAGCTCATTAGTAATTTAACATATGCAATGGCTGGAGCCCCTTGTCTTTGGAATCGTAGTGTTGAGAAATGAGGTCAGCAGAGAGGGTTCCTACCCTGAACCCAGTCATTTGAGAACCCAATGGATTATGGTTTGAGATTAATAAATAAATGTCAACAGGCAAAAGAGTTCAATTTTCCAGTATGATGGGTGTGAGATTTCCTCATTTTATTCCAAGAAACTAATTTGGGTGGTGTTTTTTTTTACATCGTTAGTCACAGCTGCACAAGTCAAAGTTGAAATAACTTGAGGACTAGATCGAAACTTTGCTTTGTATAGGAGTTTCCAGCACTGAATGAGAGGCCCACCCTCCAAAGCACAACAGTCATCATTTGTGTTCTTTGCTATTTTCCCCACTCACAATTAACCAAGCTGCTGTTTTGTTGTGTTCTTTACGCAGTCTGTGCTCACATTATCATGGCAGAATGGTTGTTGAATAGCTGCCACACCGAGGAAGCTAAAAGTAAAGGATAAGGTCCTCAGGAAGAAGTGAATCCTTTCACTGAAACTTAAATAGGGGAAGTTCAAATGAGTAGGCCATCTGAGAAGTGGTTGTTTTTTTCAACTCTTGTTGCACGTCAGTGATAATGTAACCTGATTCCTGCCAACTTATGTATAAAAATACTAAATTGTGTTTGGCTGATTCTGAAACCTCCTTTTCCACATCTTGGTCAAAATAACATTGAACAAGCCTAAAGCACTCCACATATCCCATCTGAATGAATGTTTCTCCAGATCCAAAATATTTAATTTGTCTATTCTTTATTATTACAGATGCTGAAATACAGCGTAAAGCTTTGTTTGAATTTTTGATATGTTTTTCTGCAAATAGTGTAATTTGATTTTGGAGGCTGTTTTTCATGTGCCCTTCTGACTTGCTAGTAGTGCTCTCTCACTCTCTCTCTCTCTCTTCCTCTCTCTCTCTCTCTCTCTTTCTCTTCCTCTTTCTCTCTCTCTCTCTCTCTCACTCTCTCTCTCTCTCTCCCTCTCTCTCTCTCTACCTGATAATAACCCTTTCTCACCAAATAAATTCCACAGGTACAGGGGATTTCCATGGGAAATCTGTTATTATAATGCGTGCCAAGACATAAGTGGCAATGGGCCAGTAGTTAGCATAAAAGAACCATCACTGCAAAGCAAGAATCTAAAGTTCCTCAAATGAGCGAAATCCTGAGATAAATCTCTTGAAAAACATTTTTGTCAACACCTCAGTCTTTGGGCCTCCAGGCAGAAGAAGCTTGCTGTTAAATATTTGAGAAAACAATCCCAAGGGTTGCCACAGAGGTCACAGAAAATGAATACACTTTGCAAAAAGATTTTAAAAAATGAGGAGCCAATAATGAAAAGCTTAATCAGGGAGGATGGTTTTCACATTTTCCTAGAGGAGGGAAAAAGAAGATTAGAGATTAAAGGAGAAATTTCGAGAAAGTCGACACCAAGTATTTGAAGGCATGGATAATGACCATGGGAGCAGAATTGGGAAGAGGGAATAAAGCTGGTAACTTGAAGGGTTGCAGTCAGTCTGGAAGGTGCTAAAGAGACAGGCCAAAGTGATTCCATGAAAGGACTAACCTTAATCGGGATGTGTTGGTGAAGCAGGATGTTGGACGATGAGGAGTGAATGATGTGGGTGTCATATTTGTTGTTGCCTATATTCTTTATACTGTATGTACTGATGTTTCAAGGGGTTTAAGAATGACAACATCAAAGCGTAATGGAGAAAAATGCAAGTGCAGGATTTTCAATAGCAGATGATTGGATAGGGATAGCGGTGGATACCAAACAAAATATTAGTAGGAATCGATGTCATGGAAATGAGAAGCTTTACAATTTTGCACATGTGAACTGCTAAACCAGCAATATCGAAATAACACCTTCTACAAATTACCTGGAGTATTTCAAGAAATAGCACCAGTTGCAAATGAACAAACAAGTGCAACAGCAGTAAACAATGCAACCTGAGATCAAAGAATCATAAAAATATTCAGCGGTGATGGAGACCATTTGGCCCATCATATTTATGCTGGTCAGCTCGACTTTAGGTTACAGTAATCCCATTTCTTAGCTCTTTAGGCACTCATTCAGATACATTTGGAATGTGAATTCCTGAACTCAGCCAGTCAGCAAGAGAAATAATCTTTTTCTCACATGAACTCTAATCCTTCTGCCAGTTGACTTAAACCTATGCTTCCGCATTACTGACCTCTCGGTGAAAGGAAATATATCTTTTTGTCCACTGTCTCTCAACTCCTTATAATTTTATACATCTCATTAGAAAATAAAATAAATAGAGGCAGAAGCAGGCTACTTGGCCCATCGAGCATGCTCCATCATCCAACATGATCAGGGCTGATTTGACTCAGCTTCACTTCCTCACCTTTTTCCCATCACTCTTAATTCCCCAATTATTCAAAATCTATCTGTGTCTTAAATATATTTAATGTGGCCGTCTCTACTCTGGGCAGAGAATTCAACAGATTCACCACTCTCTGGGAAAAGCAGTTCCTTCTCATCTCCATCTTAAATTTACTTCCCCGAATCTTGAGACTATTTCCCCTAGTTCTACTTTTATTCCTTTTATAATTTTAATTTTCCATAGGATATTTCCCCATCTAAACTCCAATAGTTAGAAGTAATTTCCGGAATCAATCAAGTGAACCTTCTCTCCATCGCTTCTAATATCTTTTCTCCAATAAGGAGGCCAACTTGCACACAGTGCTCCAGGTGCGACCTCACCATTTGCAATGGAACCTCCCTGCTCTTAAATTCAATCACTCTGGCAATGAAGCCCTTCATTCCATTCACTTTCTTGATTAACTGTTACACCTCCAAACTAACCTTCTGAGTCTTATGCACAAGCACTCCCAAGTTATTTATGATATCCATCTCTGCACACAGGATGTGCAATTTTTCACTGATAACTGCTTTATGATTTTCCTTCCAAAGTGAATTACTTCACATTAACTATGTTGTATTCCATATACCACATCCTCGCCCACTTACTTAACCTAAGATCTTGACAAGACCCCATTTGTGGGGCAGCACGGTTGGCATAGCGGTTAGCACAATGCCTTTACAGTGGCAGCGATTGGGACCAGGGTTTAAGTCCCATGCTGTCTGTAAGGAGTTTGTACCTTCTCTCCATGTCTGTCTGGGTTTTCCCCAGGGGCTCCAGTTTCCTCTCATCATTCAAAACTTATCAGGTTAAATGAGTGTAAAATGGCCTGTTACTGTGCTGTATGTCTAAATTTAAATTTAACATTTAAATATTGTGTTCATTTTTGGACACCGTGTTGCAGGAAAGATGTCAGGGTGGAGAGGGTGCAGGGAAGATTTACAAGGATGTGGCCAGGCCCAGGAGGCCTGATCTATAGTGAGAAATTGAGCAGGCTAGGGTTTTATTTCTTGTAGAGCAGAACAATGAGGGATGATCTCATAGAAGTGTACAAAGTCATGGGAGGAATAGATCAGGTGAACAGGGAGAGATTTAACAGGGACTTGAGGGGTAACTTTTTTTACATACAGTGTGGTGGGAAGGGCTGCCATAGGAGGTGATTGAAGCAGGTACTATTTGGGTTCAGAGGGATATGGACCAAATGCAGGCATATGGGTGGGACATTTTGTTTGGCGTGGACAAGTTCAAATGATAGACCAGTTTCCACAGTGTATGACTCTATGATAATATCCATAGCTCTCTGCAGCCTGTCCGTTCCCTGTCCATTTGTCATCAGAAAACATCGAAATGCCACCTTGGTCTCATCCTCCAAAGCATTGATGTTTGTTTTTCATGGTTGCAGGCCCAGCACTAATCCTTGCATCTCTCCTCTAGCCACTGATTGTTGATCATCACATTTTATCCCAATCCCCTGCCTTCTATTATTTAACCAATCCTCTATCCATGCTAATACATCACTCCCAATTCCATGCATCCTTCTGCAGAAATCCTTTGAGCGGAACCTTATTCAATGTTCCCTTCTATTTCCTACATTTTTTATATCCTCAAAGAACCTCAGTAAGTTAGTTAAACATGATCTCCCTTCCTGAATCCATGCTGCACCTGTCTGATGGAATCATTTCTGCCTAGATATTTTGCTATTTTTTTCTTAATGATAAGTTCAAGCATTTTCCTGACTACAGACATTAAGCTAACTGGCCTATCATTGCCTGCCTATTATAAGAAGTGGTATCACATTTGCTGGTTTCCAATCCACCCAGAATCCAGAGAATTTGGATAAATTACCAAAATGCGCCTGTCTTCACTTGTACCATTTCTTTCAGTGGCCTGGGATTCTTTACGACCAGGGTAGTATCTACCTTTGGGTCCAATATTTTCCTCAGCGCAACCTCTTTAGTGATAACCATTGGATTGAGGTCCTCATCTCCTATCACTTCCTTAGCATCACTCTTTGACATGGTGTTTGCATCTTCCACTGTGAAGACTTGACAGTTGATCAAGGCAATGGCCATTTGTGTATTACCCATTATTTATTGACCCACAGGATCTCTAACAATGACAAGGCAGAGTACAGAAGAGAAATCAGGAAACTTGTGACTTGGTGCCAAGACAGCCATTCCTTCAATGTCAGCAATAACAAAGAGATGGTTATACATTTTTGAAAGAGGAAAACTTACAACAAGGTCCACATCAATGGCGCTGAGGTGGAAATAGCAATTAGCATCAAGTACTTTCGGGATAAACATCTCCAGTGGCTTGTCTTGGTTCACCCATGATGGCCAAAAAGCACCCCAATGCCACGACTTCCTCCGAAGCTCGAGGAAATTTCACCTGCATCCCTCAATTACTTCTACAGGTGCATCTGGTGTGGATCTGGTCCATTCAAGACTGCAAGAAATTGAAGAGCGTTGTGAATATGGCCCAGGACATTTCATGTACACCATCCCCCCCCCACCCCCCAACCCCTCCCTCCTTTGACTCTCTTTGCAACTCCTGCTGGCTTGGGAAAACAGACAACATATTAAAAGTCAATCCTAGTTCCGCCATACTTACTTCACCCTCCTTCTTTCAGGAAGAAGATTGAGAATTATGAGATAAAATATCACCAGATTTAAGGACAAGTTCTTTGCAAATGTGAAGTGTTATGACAACTGGTTAACATTGGAATGAAATGACTTATTCATCCTCTGCAACATGAAGAGTGTGATGGGTGAACAGTTCTGGTTTATCACAGACTTGGGTTTCCTTATGGAAACTCTTTGCATGCCATGAACAAAAAATTCTGGGAGAAAACAACTGTTTTCTATTAAGTTATCATTAGGACAGTGATTCTGCTCTACAGGTTTCTCTGCACTAAAAAGGATGTGGTTGTGGCAGAAATATATGTCACTAGAAACAACCTGTAGGTGCTGAAACAGTTGTGGCCAAACAAGATAGGACAGTGGCCACATTCACTCTTTGGAGAAACTCATTATTTGGGAGCTTTGCTCCTTCTTCGCTGCTAATTCAGCTGGGATTTATCATCTGATAAAATTAATAAAGTCTAGCAATATGAATTGGCTCATCATGAATAATTTTCAGATCTGGTATTTGACCTTTAGACGACTCAGTCCATCCACTGACACCTTTATCTTAATTTCTCAGTTCACTTTAGCTAGCTCTGGTACCAAACCTTTGGATAATCAGAATCCAATGATAAAGGAGATTCATGTAATGCAGTGGTTCCCAATATTTTTCTTTCCACTCATATAGCTCTTCAAGTATCCCCTTTGCTATAGGTGCTCTGTGATTAGTAAGGGATTGCTTAAGGTGGTATGTGGGTGGAAAGAAAAAGTGTGAAAACCACTGTTTTAATCGTACCTAATTGCAAGATTTCATAACTCCAAAGGAAATGGACCAATGACAATTTTTCTCAAGCAAAATATTTCAGTTGCAATTGGGTCTAGAGCAGTGATTCTCAACCTTCCCTTCCCACTCACATACCACCTTAAGCAATCCCTTACTAATCACAGAGGACCGATGGTATAAGGACTACTTAAAGTGGTATGTGATGGGAAGAAAAATGTTGAGAATCACTGATGTAAAGAGTTAGATCTTCCCTGACAGGGACTTGCGAGTTAAGGCATATGCCTTTCATTTAAAGGCATGTTAACATTTCTCATGGGGATCCAAACATCAGTGGCCATCTGCATGAGGTGAATCGGTCATTTAGATCATTGCATTATATAGTCTGGTAAAGCTTAATACCTACACATATATGAAGGCTTGTTATACGTGAAAGTAATGTAGAACTAGTTAAGGTGAGTCTTGATCCCTGTAGCACTAAGAAATAAAAATTTAGCTAAAAATATTGAAATTCAGCATTTGCACCTTGCATATTGACAGTAAAATGCAGGTCTCTTATCAGAAAAGATCCCTTGTCATGACTTGTTTCTTTCACTGAAATCTGATTGTCTGATATCAACTGCTAGAATTTCTTATCTACATGATTTTTGGATTGCTCGTTTACCGAAATTGTAAGTTAGATGCTTGCCCATCACAGAGTATGTGAAGGTTGTCATTTCAGGAAACAAATGGATGAATTCTTCTCACCAGCAGAAACCACTTCCTCTGTTATTTTGTAGTTCAAGTCTTCCAAGAGATAAGGGGATTGAGTGTTTTCCACCTATGCAAGCAAATTGGGTGTAGCTTCCTGAATTCCTCCATTGTGCTTTCTAGAAAATTTTATAGATCACCTTTCAGGTGGTTAACACAGAACAGCTAACAGTTTCTGTTTTAGTATGTGAATCACAACTTGCAAATTTACACACTACAAGCTTCCATTTACAGCATTTTAAAAATAACCAGACATCCCATCTTAAGGGTGTTAAGTGAAGCATAATTGGCCTGGACACTGGTATGACTTATTTTCTCAATAGGTTTTTATATTCCTCAAAACTAGACTGAAATAGCACTCTAAATCTTTGTGGCATGGATTGAGAGCCAAAGTTCAGGGTCAATGATCCAGAGGCAGGAGTTCAAATCCCATCATGGCAGGCAGGCTTTTTTTAAAATTTAAGTACCGGTAATTAAATAAATCTAGAAAGCAATTAAAAAAAAAATAGTCTCTGTTACGTTAATCATTAAAGTTCATCTGGTTAAGCAAAACCTTTCAGGGACCATCCAAAATTTGCCATCCTTTCCTGATAGGCCTTTAAGTGATCCTAAATCCATCAATGCATCTGAGACTGAACATAATCTCTACTTCAGGGGCATTTAGAGATGTATAATAAATTGCTGGAATTTCCAGTGATGTCAATGTTTGAGAGCAAATAAATATAATGATGCTTACAACATGGAACGGTAGCCAATTTTCATGCAATAATGCTTCACAAATATAACATTTTGACGCAGGCACAAATCAGAAAGCTCATCGTGAGCTCCATGCACACTCAATGACTCTGAAGGGATTCTGTTTTGCTTCTCCCTCCTATTGATAGCAATGCTCATGGCGACTCTTTGTTTGTTTTGTGGCAGCCAAAAGTTACAGTACATCACGTATATTACATTTTTTAGGTATTATTATGTGAACCTTGAACCTTCTGAGTGCATGCTCTGCTTTTCAATAAAATCATAACTGCAGCAATTCCAACTTAAGGCCCCACAGCCTTAGATTACCTTAGCATCTAAAATTGTCTTGATTATATCAACAATTGAGCCTCTGCAGTCCTTTGGGGTGGTGAATTCCAAAGATTCCCTGCCCTCTGGTTGCAGATATTTCTTCTCGTCACTGTCTTTAATGTCCAATGCTTTATTATGAGACTGTGGCCCCTGGTTTGAGACACCCCAGCCAAGGTAAGTGTCCTCCTTGCATCTATCCTTTAATTATTTAATATGTCTCATAGGATAAGCTTTACTTCTTCCCATCTCAAAAGAGTACAGGCCCAGTCTTCTGTCCATCTGAGGAATGATAAAACAATGAACACAGAAGTATACAACACAGAAGCAGGCCCTTCAACCCATGATCCCTCCACTAAACATGATGACCAAATTAAGTTGAAACTTTGCTCCTTGCACAAGATACATATCCTTCTGTTCCATGTATATTCATGTGTCTGTCAGGAACCATAGTAACCCCATTATTGTATCTGCTTCTGCCAGTACTCCTGGTAGCCTGTTGCAGGCATTAATGATCTCGGTGTAAAAAAACTTGCCACACAACACATCCTTTAAAGTTTCACGCCTCGCCTTAAACATGGGTTCTCTAATATGTGACATTTTGTTCTCTGGGAAAATTAATCTACTCTACTAATGGCTCCCATAGTTTTATGTCTCCCCTTAACCTCCAACACTCAAGAAAAAAAGAACTCAAGTTTGTCAAAGTTTGTAGGATTGTCTGCCCAAGGAAGCAGTAGAAAGAAACTGCCTTCTTAAATATATTGAAGACTTTTACATTGGAAGGAAATAAAAGTTATGGGGCTTGGTGCACTCTTGTTCCTGCTTCTTAAGTTCTTATGTTCAGTAAGCTCCCATAGTGCTAAATATCACCCAGCTTTGAATCAACAAACTTGGATATGTTAGATTAGGTACTAGATTTTTCTCATCAAAATCATTGATCCCATATAGTGAACTGTTGCTGCTTCAGCAACTATCCCTGTGGCACTGCACTAGTACTGGCCTCTCTGCTAGATAAAGACCCATTTACTTTTCAGTTTTCTCTTAATTAACCAGCTCCCAAATCCATGCCAACATAAAGTGTCAAGTATGGTGCCCCTTAAATTGGTTTACTGATCTTTTATGTGACCCCTTATTCATGGCCTTCAGAAATTCCAAGTAGACTACACCAATTAGTTAGCTATTCTGTTAAATCAGACCACAGGCCAGGCACAAAACATACGGCCTATATCTGAGACCTGTGGCAGGCACCTCAAGGCATGGACATAGTCTCTGCCAAATCCTCCAAATGCCTGGGTGCACTTAGTGCCGCTGGCTCACAGCTCCTGTGATTCAGGTTCAAACCTGAGCTCCGGGGCTGTTGTGCAGTGTGGGTTTTCCCTGTGTTTCACCTCTAAGTTACTCCTGGGATACGTGAGTGGCAAAATAAACCAAAATGGTGAAGCAATGAATATGCAAGAGATGGTGGGTCTGTTGCAAGGTTACAAGAAAATAGGGGAAATAACATTGATGAGAATGCTTAGCTAGGAGTTGGCATGGATCTGATAGGCTAAATGGCCTCCTTTCATACCATAGAAATTATAGAATCATATAATTGTACAACATGGAAACAGGTCATTGAGCCTAACTCATCCATGCTGACTTTCCAAATGAATCCCATCCCACCCAGCACTTTGTCTGTATGCCTAGAGGATTGCCATGCTCACTTGGATATTTCTTAAATGCTGCCGATGACCCAGCTTCAACCACTTTCTCAACCACTCTGTCATTATATCATTATATAGTGGGCTGTATGGTCATCATAGTGGGTAACACAATGCTCTTACAGTGCCAGCAACCTGGATTCTGGAAGGAGTCCGTACATTCTCCCCATATCCATGCGAGTTACCTCTAAGTGGTCCGATTTCCTCCAACATCCCAAAGTCATACAATCACATGAACGTATTTGAGCAGCATGGGCTTGTGGGCTGGAGGGACTGTTATAGTGCTGTATTTCTAAATTAAAATTACAAATCTTCATTTTCCATACTTCTGATTTCAGATTAATGGGGATATAATTCTCTGGTTTCATTCTGATTTATTTCTCAAATGAAAATGATCATACACAGGTTTAGTCAACAAAAGATCACATAATCTGTGTTTTTAAATAAAAGCAAATAGTAATTGAAAGATAAGTACTGCCCAAAGGTGAGATCCTTCTGGGAGGGATCTGGGAGACCTGAAAAAAATTACAAAAGTGGATTTTCCACAGGATCTGGAATTGTACCTTCTGAGAAACATGATGGATATGAGTTTTAAACTGTCCAGATACCAAATTCAGTTTGTGAAGGTCGCCTTGTCAGTAGTCAGGAAATATATAGCGGTCACGTGGAAGTCCGACCCCTACTAAATATTACACAATGGAATATGGAAATACAGAGTGTATTCCCCTGCAGAAAATTACGTACAATTTAAGGAGGAAATATGACACATTTGTTAGGGTGTGGCAACCCTATCTGCAGCACATTGGTGCGCAAATGTAATTATACCCCTTTTAGATAAAGTGAACGCAACAACCATGCCAGGAATGTTTGCGATCAGTGAAGTGGGTCACAGTGCAGGTGACGTGCTCTTGTATTTTGTTCCTTTGTTATGGGCCGAGCGGGGGCAGCTCGCTGAGCAGATGTGTAGAGCCGTGGGCCAGGTTGTTGCTCACTCACCGAGGCAAGTAACCAAGTACATGGGGCGCTGTGCGCTGAGTAGCATTTGCTGGACCGTAATGCCTCTTTCTAAAGGGTGCAGGGCTCCCATTGTGTTTACTTTAAACATGCCAGCCCCACAAATTAGTAGCAAGCACATGGTGATGTAACTCCTGGTCTCATGGAGCCTGAAGCGGGAGAGATACAAAAGAAGGAAGCAAACTCTAATGAACAGTCTTCATTTAGTATTCCTTTAGTAGCTCTACCGGAGTAGTTGCTGCTACACCTTACCTTTTATTTTACGTTTCTTTGGGTTCTTCTTAAGTTCCCTTAAAGGTTTTTGACTTTAACAATATTTTGTTCTTTGTATTTGTTTAATTTATATAGTGTTTTGCTTTTTTGTATTAGAGTATGTGAGGGAGGAGAGAGGGGTAAGGGATAAAATAGACTCTATATGATATGCATTTCTTTCTTTCTTCTTTCTTTGGCTTGGCTGGCTAGTTGGTGACTGACAAGTCCGATGCGGGACAGGCAGACACGGTTGCAGCGGTTGCAAGGGAAAATTGGTGGGTTGGGGTTGGGTGTTGGGTTTTTCCTCCTTTGTCTTTTGTCAGTGAGGTGGGCTCTGTGGTCTTCTTCAAAGGAGGTTGCTGCGCGCCGAACTGTGAGGCGCCAAGATGCACGGTTGGAGGCAATATCAGCCACTGGCGGTGGTCTGCATTATTGCATTATTGTTGGAAAAAATGTATTGTTTATTTGGATTCATATGAGTCCTTGAAAATTGAAAAAAAAAATGTTTTTGAAAGATCGATGTTGCCCTGAAAATGAGGCAGTATTGTGCAATATTTTATTCACCATTTGATAGAACAGATGAAGTTTCATTAAACACTTAAACTGGTACTGATATTTTAACCATCTCTCTCTTTCTCTCTCTCAGTTGCAGTGAAGTTCCATCTTGGCGTTGAATTTGCCATCTCTGAAGTGGGTCTGAATCCACAGTCTTCTCCCTTACTGGCAATAATGCCTAGATGGACAGCAATTTAGAATGCTCTTGATAATTTTATTTTCGATATCCTGCCATAGTCACAAAACAAACAGTGGTTATGGATAGGTGTAAGAGAGAGGTGTTTATTGCATGAGCTGACAGTTCCTATGAAGCAGTACTTTCCAAGTGGTTTACTGATCTAGTTACAGTTCAGGCTACCACAACTTCCTTTCATTGAGCTGGGGAGCTGGATGCCACTTCCGTCTACATTGTCTGATTTGTGAGAATGGGACATGTTCATCAGTTTTGTTTTCGCAACAGCCCGAAACAAAGAAAGAAAAGCCATACCAATGTGAAATTTTGCGGAAAGTGAAAATCGTGAAGTTTCACAGTTCAATAGAGATGAAGTAGGCACATGCTTAAATGTACGAGCTATAGTTCCAAATGTCGTAGTTGTCCACAAAATGTAACAGAAATACTAAAGTATTGACAAGAGTCCATATAGAAAACAGCTGATCCAAAAATAACATGAACAACAGCCTCTTCATTCCCATAATCTGATCTCATTGTTTGTGCTTTGGACTTTTTGTTCCCTGCTTTCCAGCTTCACTTCACCAGTCTCTGCTCTGAGGGAGCTGTCAATGCACCAGTGACTCAGGGAACCATTGGCCGCCAAGTGTTGCATGCAAGATGGGTAAAAAGCAGTAGTAAATGAGATGGAGTGGTATCTCAGCCTTCCAAATCATGTCCCAACCTTGTTCGCTGTAATATCCAGTTTAGCCCTCTTCAGCAGGAACATGGCTCTTTAAATATACCAAATGGTACATTTCGCCTGCTAAGCACACGAAATCAATTGACATTTTCAGGGGCAAATAGGTGTAAAGTTCATTGCACAGCTCTGCTCATTTCTACAAGCTGGTTCCCAGCAAAACAAGTTCCCTGTTCACTGCAATAAAGAGGACCTTGCTAACCATTTAATTGCATGTACCATTTGCACGACGACATGTGTATCCATGGCCTCATGCACTGCCAAACTGAGACTGCCTGCAAATTGGAGAAACAACGCCTAATATTCTGTTTTACATTAAGTTATGTTATGAATTACTGCTGCCGGCGACAGAGCTGATTACACTGGACAATAAATTTTCAAAAGGTTTGCTTCCTGAACAAAAAGAAAATTGGGGATAGTGTCAGATTTGCTGTATCACATTGGAAGTTGGACAAAAATTAAATGAACTTTTATTGAATTTAGCATGTTTAATCACATAATGATGCTGACACGTTGCATTAGTTGCATATGGATCATTTGTACTCAACACCTGATGCCTCTCATGTTTGTGTCTAACAATAGTTGGCCAGCATTGAAGGATTGTTTAATAAGGAAGCAACATCATGAATAATGAAAGTGAGAGAGCAAGTTTCACACCGAAAAAAATTATGAACTCTTTTTTAAATGTTAAGTCCTACACAAGCTTCATGTGATGCCAAAAGTCACAGCACACAGCATTGGGTAGAAAAGCAGGTCACTGTCCAATATCAACAATTTTCACATGCAAGAGGGTTCAATTTTACTTTTAAATTCAGACATACTGCACAGTAACATGCTATTTCTGCCCAGGAGTCCATACCACCCAATTTACACCCCATTAACCAAACCCCCAGTACATTTTGAACGGTGGGAGGAAACTGGAGCCTCTGGGGAAAACCCAAACAGACACAGGAAGAACATACAAACTTTTTACAGGCAGCACAGGATTCAACCCCATGTCCGGTCCTGATTGCTGGCACTGTAAAGGCGTTGTGCTAACCGAGAGATATACATCACCGTTAGCATCCAGAATGTCCAATGACCTGACCTGGGACAAGGACATTGACACAACAGTCAAGAAAGCACAACAGCACCTCTTGGAAGACTCAGGATTTGGCATGTCCATCCTGTCCCTCAACAAATTTAACAGGTGCACCATCAAAAGTATACTTGTTGGATACATCATAGTGTTGTAAGGGAGCTGCTTTGCCCAAGATTAGAAGAAACTACAGAAGATAGTGACTGCAGCTCATAACGTACTATATATTTTGGTGTGTATGTCAACCAGTGTACAAGTCTACCCCTCTTTTTCAGCCTAATTTTAAGGGTTTTATGGTATATCCAGCATATGTCAGCCCTCATTTTCCTTCTGCCTGAGGTGCCCCATTGACCAGAATATAAGTCGACCCCCAAAGCTCGCAATGCTTGAGATGGGCTGTTGACACCCCCCCCCCCCCATCTCCACAATTGAGGTGTTGGCTGGAGGTGATTGCTATAATGGAGGGTCCATCAACACAACACAGCATGCAACAAAAATATGAAGCAAACTTTAAGTTGAAAGTGATAGAAATGGCCAAGAAAACCAACAATTTCTGCTGCAAGAAAATTAGACATTCATGAGAAGTTAGTAAGAGATTGGAGGAAGAAAGAAGAGACTTTAAGAAAAAGATCTGAAGGTAGTTTTCTTTGAGAAATCACCCATTGGCTGGAGTTGGAAAATCACGTTGCAGAATGGGTACATGAACAGAGGCAAGATTGCAACATAATCACCCAAAATAAAATAAGAACATTTGCACTGAAGTGGGCCAAGTCGCACCCAGACATCAGTGATGATTTTGAGGCTAGAGTCGGCTGGTGCAATCATTTCTTGAACAGGAAAAAGCTGATATTATGCCAAGAAGCAAAAATTGCACAGAAATTACCAAAAGATCTTGATCTTGTACATTTTCAACAGCAGAAACACCAGTTGCACTGGCAAATATCGGAAATATGGATGAAACTCCCATGAATTTTGACATGATAGGCAATAGAACAGTGGATGGAAAGGTGTTAAAACTGTGCAAAACAGAAGTACAGGCCACGAAAGGACCATGGTATTATCGTGCATGGCTAATGGGACAAAGTTAAGACCCATGGTAATCATCAAATGCAAAATTAAGCAAAAATGAAATTCCTTGCAGGTATTTTTGTAGATTTTTATGAAAAAGGATGGATGGATGAAAATGGTGTAAAACTATGGATAGACAAGGTGTGGAATAGGTGGCCAGGTGATTTAAACAAAGAAATGTTTCGTAGCCACTTAACTAAAAATAGATTAACACTACATAATATTTACAGGATTATAAGTCGACCCCCAAAGCTTGTAAGGCTTGAGATGGGCCGTTGACCATGTCGATTACCCCCCCCCCCCCACCATAGATCGTGCAGATTAAGGTGGTTATCCCAGGTAGTTTGACGCCTGTATTGCAACCTCTCAATGTCTGCTTGAACAAGCCATTCAAAGACCATTTGTGCGAGGAATGGAATTAATGGATGTTGGGTGCAGAAAAGTTGTTTACAAAAGGCGGGGCAATGTGTGCTGCATCATTTGATGTGCAGGGCTCAAGGCATGGGACAAAGTTAAAGTAGAGACTGTGATAAGAACATTTAATAAGTGTGGTTTCTCTTGTGAAATTGATGGTTTGGAAGATGATTTATTGTGGGACACTGACGATGAAGCTGAAACCACTTCATCAGATACAGACTGGGACCTGTATGATGACTGTTTAAATAGTGAGAATATGGATGTGCTTGCCGCCATCTTTGCCTCAGACTATGAAGCGAGGGTGATATTGAAGAGTTCTTAATGTGTTGTTGTTTTCAGACAATGATAGCAATTTTGAAGGGTGCTGATTGTGTTGTATTCAATAAAAATCTGTCACAGTCTGGATTTTGTTTGGTTTTTCAAGGGTCGAATTTAAGGTCTCAAAAGTATATCTGGCGTCTTAAGTCGACCCCCATTATTTTGAGAAATACTTTTGGGTTCACAACTCGACTTATACACCAAAATATGCAGTAACACAAACTTTCCTCCAGGACTCCATCTCCCTCTCCCGCTGGCTGCAAAAGGCAGCTAACATCCTGAAGGACTTATTGTATGCCTATCATACCTTCTTCTCCTCCCTCTCATTGGAGAAAAGGTTTAAGAGTACAAAAAGGTACACCAACAGGCTTAAAGACAGATTCTTCTCCGCAGACATCAGGCTCCTAAATTAAGCCCATAACAGTGCTATTATACACACTTGCTTGGGGCTAATTAATCTTTATTTTCATTGTAACCTTTAACACTATAATTGAGGTCTTCACACAGCTGTATGAATGCTAGAAATAACCTGTTAGTCTGCAAGCAGAAGATTCTTTCTCACTGTTCTACATACTTTGTGACAAATGCACTTAAATCTCAGCAAGTTATATCTCAGCATTTCTTGAATCTCAGGTTCCACACATGGAATTATCAATCTGAATGCCAATTACATTTACTGAACTACTTTGCAGAACCATTTCAAGATGAGTTTAATAACTGCCAGCATGCTCTTGAAAATTAAAAAATAGATACAGGTATTGAAAATCTGAAATAAAATGAGAAAAAGCTGGAGGTGCTCTATGAGTTAGGCAGCATTTGGAGAAAAAGAAATAGGGTTAACATTGCTGGCCTGAGGCACTTTGCCAAAAATGGGAAATAAATATTTTCCAGAGACAGAGATGGTGGAGAGAGGATGGAATATCTCTGTTAGGGTGAGACCAAATGTGTCAATTAGCAGGCAAGGCTATACTAATGGTGAGAGAAAAACTGACCCAAAATCACCAATGAATGACGGACAGAAGTGGTCAAGTTCTTATGAAATATAAAAGGAAGTGTGTTGAAACAATTGATATTGAGTCCAGAAAACCATGGATGATGTGATTGCTTTGCAGAGAACCTGCAAACTATCTTTTGGGGCAATCCTGATCTTCTCTTTGCCATGGACTATCTGAGAAGAAAATAATGTGTGTGACTGTATCAAGATGTGTAGAAATCCTGGGAATGTAAATTTTTAGTGTTGATTTATGCTGAGGTGCTGTCCATTCTGGAGATTTGGAGGATAGGCCTTTTATTATTGCCGTGAATATTTCATTCATTTGCACTATTCCATGTCACTTGTGACTTGTAGAAATGTTAGTGCTGAAGAAGATCTTTGACCAGCAGTTAGTCAGGCAATGCTCTGCATAGAATTTCCCTGAGATTCTGAATTAATTGTCAGTCAGCTTAGCATATTGCTCGCTCACTTCAAGCATGAATTCTTTGCTTAGCTGGTGGTGAGAGGGTGAGAGGGGCCACCCCATCAGATTCATCATCAGATTCATAGCACATAGTTCATCTCAGTGCACTCCTGCTGAGTTGTTGGGACTGTGTCCATCTAATTCTGAAGTGTGCAATGCAAAGAAGACCCGAAAGGTGTCGTAGTGATAAATAATATAGTTCAGTTATCGACTATAATGCCTTGCAGGATAATTATAGATTGGTTATCGATTGTAATGACTGGCAGGTTGCACAGGACCATGAAGGAGTAAAAAACGGTATTGATGGAATAAAAATGAGCATATTTGAATTCAGCCTAAGAGTGTTGACTTTATTTGACCTCAGAATTCGACAGAAGGTGATACACTGATCATTGTCAAAGTTGCTTCCAACCAACTACATGATGCAAAACTCAGTCTTCTACATTTTGGGGTCCACGCTGGGATAAACATCAGATACTGCACAAAGATATTAACTTGGTGAAAGATTTACTTTACTGTGGCTGAAATTTTCTGGTTTACCAGTGTAGAGCACGTCGAAAGAACCAAAGACTTGTTGATCCAAACCAAGGCTTTTATTAACTAAAAGATTGGAGCATATCACAAGTAGGTCGACCAGTCCAGAATGACCTGGTCTGGCTAGGAGCAATCCTTTAAGACCTGCCAGTAGGTGTGGCTACGCTCTCAACCAATCACAGTCATCCTACACTACCATCTGTACATATACTCATTGGTGATTGAATCTGTACTATTACAATCAGTTCAAGGAGCTGTCTACGACGATGTTGCAGCTGGCTATTACAGGGTCCAGGACTATACACTGTGAGATGCACTGGGGCTTCTATGGGGAAAGTTGAAGGTTTTTCCACCTCTGCACATTGAGGGCTGATGCATTTAGAAACCTATTATAGTCTTACTCATAATAAAAATGAATGTCATGGTGTTATAAAGTAAACCTTGTAGTCAAATGGATTGGCATGTCTTGTACTGAAAATGGCAACATTCAAATCTATTCTATTACTTGTTTGCAAAGTTTAGCAATAAAGTCTATTTTTGGGACCTGGCACATCTCTTCGACCTCACACACATTACTCTTCCTTAATCTTTCTGGGTCTAAACTAAATGTTGGTCATCCCATATGTGGATATGTAGAGGACATGTCCTGTATTTAATGATTTTTGTCCTGTGTCCTGTATTAACGCTATCAAGATGCCTTAAATGTCCTGCATTAAGATTTTATTAAAATAAATTGCCATGTTCAGCAGTTTAGAGCTGTACGATTTGGAATTTTCAATATTTTTATTTCTACTACTTGAATTTAACTTCATAAAACTAAAACATTAAATAATTCCACTATTACATTGAAGGAAGTCACCCGAAGACAGCGAGTATTTGCGACAAGTAATGAATTTCTTTGAAACTGCAGTCAACGAATGCAAGCAAGACACGCTTCATTGAAACATGTCACGTGTGCATTGATTGGCTGGGTCAGATATAAACCAGCACATACAAACAACGAAGCACGAGAGATATATGCTTTCCTCAGCTACAAAAGAAATTTCTTGATGAAGAGAAATATAGAAGAACAAGATAAAATAATAGCTGCAGAAGTTGTAATGTCCTTCAACACTGTTCATCATCATCAGTTATTCACCTCAAATAATTTTATTGCTTAAAGGAACTCATTCACAGCATAAAAGAAAGAATTGATGAATAGTTTATCCCATTAAGTGTCATGGTTTGCCTTAAAAGTGAAACAGAAATTGAACAGAAACAGAAATTCCATCTTGAAGTGGATAATTATTATAGCACTTGCCCTGACTATGTAGTGAAATGGATTTAATCCCTTGAGGAATTCAATACTTTTACATGGATATTACTAAATACTCTTTTAGAATAGGAACAAATGGAATCATCATGTGTAGTGTTAAAAAAGAAGGGAATAAAAATTGATGACTATGTTCTTTTTTGTCAGGGGACAATATTTAAAAAACTTATTGATCAAGAGATGCAACATAATCCCAAAGAATGGAAAAGCAAGTTAGGCCTTGAAAGATGTTAATTCTGGGCTTCAACAAATTAAATTTGAAGATCATTTCTCAGAGTTGTTCAATTATGCCAGTACATGTTCAACATACTGGCTCATAATGCTAATGTTGAGCATGCTTTCATGTTAACGAATGTTCAAATGACAAAAGAACTGTGATGTTTCTTTTATTAAAATAAAGAAACGTGGGTTCTTTTTAAACAACTAGATTTATTAACAAACCAAACAGCACTAAGAACAGAACACACAGAAGCAGGTCCTCATGTGGAGGCATCTATCTTGAATCTACCCAAGATGCAACATTCCTCAGATGCCACACACTCCATCTCTGACTCCTCCTGGTGGTAGCATTCTACCACTGCATCCCCTTTCCTTGAGGTGTTTAATCAAATATGACACATTAATACAGTATTCTTTCAATTTAAAGTTCAACACAAACATAACATGAACATCAGCAGCACCAACTTTTAAGTGTGCAGTTATTTTTCTTTAATAGATTCAGATACTTTGACAACTCTTGTGGATCTTCTTAACACATGTACAGGTGCTTGTATCACCTTGGTCCACTACTGTCTAACACGGGTGGTGTTTCCTCTGTTTCTGTGCAGGCTGAATCCTTTGTATTTATCTGTTCCTGCATTATCACTGGCTTTTTCAGCAGGCTCCTTCGATTCATTTTCCTCTGTTCTTAGATGTACTTCTCCCAGAGCAGTAACCTTTTTGTCCCAATTGTTGGAATCTCTGAGTCTCACTGTGTCGTGTTGTGCCAGTGGCCCTAAGCTTTCCGCTGTCACAGTTTGCCTTTTGTTTCCCTTGCAGACTCTTTTGTTTCTGTTCAACATCTCAGTTCTAGTTTGGGTCTACAGAGGAGGGAAGTGTGGTGTGTAGTCTATGTCCCATCAGAGGTTCAGCAGGTGACATGCATGTTCACGTGGTGAAGGTCTGTAACACAATAGAGCTAGGTGTGGATCTGAGCCACTGTCTAGTGCTTTCTTGAGCAACTGTTTAACGATGTAAACTCCTTTCTCTGCTTTGCCAATTTACTGTGTAAGTAAAGGACTTGAAGTCACATGTCAGAAATCATACTCTTCTGCAATGTTCTAGAATTCTCTACAACTGTAAAATGGTCCATTGTGACTGTAGACAATTTGAGGAATTCCGTGCCTTGCAAAGATCGATTTCATATATTTAATCACACACACAGCAGACATTTTAGGATGAAGCACAATCTCTGGATAGTTCGATAGATTATCAATAACCAGCAAGTAATTCTTTGCATCCATGTGGAACAGATTAGACCCAACGTTCTGCCATGGTTATGCTGGTACGTCAGTTATCATCATGGGTTCCTTTGTCTGCTTTGTGTAATGTTTCAAACAGGTCTCACAGCTTGAATCAATCCTGTCAATGTCAGCATTTATCTCTGGCCAATAAACAGCAGCTCTGGCCCTGCTCTTGCATTTTTCAATTCCAAGGTGCCCCTCATGCACCCTTTTCAGCATCTCTTGAAGCAGTGATTGAGGAATAACAATTCTGCTCTGTCTGAGTAAAAGCCCATTGACAAAACTAAGCTCAGCACAGCTCTGATGTTGTATGGCTAGATTATCCTTTATTCAGATTCTTGATGACCTTCTGTAGAACTGTATCCCTTTCTGTTTCAGCTACGATCTGCTTGGATTTCATGAAAGACACGGGAAAAGATTCCGTGATCAGATTCAAGTGAAGATTCACATCTGTCTTGGTGGAAATCTCATCGTGTGGTTCACTCTGTGTCATTGCCCTGGATAATGCATCAGTTAACACAATATGTTTCCCTGGTGCGTTCACCAGTTCAAAGTCATAATGTTGTAGCTCTATCACCAGTTTTTGGTTTCTTGGTGACATTTCACAGAGTTTTCCTGATTATCGCTATTAATGGTTTGTGGTTTGTCTCTGCCACAGATGTTGGTAGACCTACACATAACTGTGGAATGTCTTGAGTGCAGAGACACTCTTTCTCAATCTGTTCATCTTGACATTCAGATGTTGACATTGTCCTTGATGCATATGCTACTGGCCTTCAATCTTCTCCCATAGGCGGAAGTAGTACGGCACCTATTCCATCTTTTAAAGCATCCATAGATATTTTCGTCCATCTGGATGCGTCAAAGAACATCAAAAGTACTGGTCTGTAGTTAGAATGGTCTTCAGTCATCACCATTTTTCTGTCTGGTTGTCTGTCCACATAATTCACATTTTTCCTGTAACAACTTCCTTCGGTACATTGTTTTGGAAGACATATTTGATATGAATTTACCAAGATTGATCATTCCCAGCACTCTCAATATGCCTTTTTTGTCAATGGGTCTGAGCATCTCTAATATTGCTTTCACCTTGATCTTGTCAGACTCCACACCTGCCTCTGATAGCTTATCTCCCAGAAAGATGATTTCCTTCAAACCAAACTGATATTTTTCTCTGATTAACTTTAATCCATACTTATGGATTGTTGTTCTTGTGTGGACCTCCATAGGATCATGTCATCAGGGTACACATGCCTTCTATGTTGTGCTCCATTGTCCTATGGATCGCTTCCAGAGCTGAGGAAATTGCAAAAGGCATCCTAGACAAGAGTATTGGCCAAATGATGTATTAAATGTACAGTATTTTGCGCGATCATTGTGAAGTTTTATATGCCAGAATTCCTGGGATGCATCCAATTTAGTGAAAAACTTAGCACCAGCCATCTCACTTGTAATTTCATTCCTGGTTAGAATCTGATAATGTTCCCTCTTCATATTGGCATTCGGGTCTTTTGGGTCCATGCACATGCATAGGTCAACGCTCTTCTTTTTGACACACACTACTGAATCACCCATTCTGTGAGGTCCTCCACCTTCTTTATGATGCCAGTGGTATTATTTGGTCGAGTTCCTGCTTGAGTTTTTCTTTTAGTGGTGCTGGAATCTGGTGTGAATAATGTCCATTTGGGACTACTGTGAACCTGAGGTGGTGCTCTTTATCTTTAACTTTCACCTTGAATTTACATTTACTTTTGTGTCGATGCTCTGTCCATTGTAAGCTTTGAGCAGTACAGGAATTGCATGGATGTATGGCTTTATCTTCATTGCCTTAATGTCTTGCTCACAGATCAAATTGACCTTTCCCCCTGTGATCAGCTTAAAAGGAATATTCGTTTCATTTAATAGCAATGACACAGTCCATTTATCCTGTTTGACACTGATCACATCATGCACTACAATGCCCACACAAAGTGTATAATTGAGAGAAATTTCTTCTCTATTGTGTACAGTTTATTCTATCATGTGTGCACTTTTACTTCTGTCCTGTTTCCCTTCGGAAAAACATTGCTTTGCCTTTCACATTATTTATTTTCCCATAAGATGGGCATTGCTTTGGCACATCTTTAGTGCCACATCTATTCCAATTGAATGTCTCTTCATCTTTTTGTTGTTTCCTGTATCTCATTTTTTTGTTTAGATGTCGCTATGACTATGCCTTCATTTTCATTGGTTTTTGCACTATCAGTGAATTTTTTTGCATGCTGCAGGGTTAATTCACTGGCATGGCTTATTTTCACAGCCCCAGATAAGGTAAGCTCTGTCTCTCACAGAAACCTCTCTCTCACTTTCTTATCTTTAATTCCGAACACTATTTGATCATGGATCATTGAATCTTGCAGCGATCCAAAATTGCATGTTCTTGCTTTTAATTTTAAGTCTGTTAAAAGTATCAAAGCTCTTTCCCTGCAACTGCATGTGTGAATGAAACATGTATCTCTCAAAGGTTTCATTTTCCTTTGGTGAACAGTGTTCATCAAACATCTTGATAACTTTGTTGAATTTGATCTGTTCTTCTGCCTCAGCAAAAATAAATGTGTTAAAAATGTCTAGAGCTTTAGGTCCAGCCATGGTAAGTAGCATTGTAATCTTCCTTGTATCCAGTTTGCTATTGATTCCAATGGCTTGCAGGTACAGAATGAATCTTTGTTTAAACAGCCGCCACTCGTGGTCAAAATTTCCAGTCCATTTAACAGTGTTAGCACCTTTTAAACTCTCCATATTTTCTCTACTGTTATCAACTGTCACTCACTATGCACACTATGTTGTTTCTTTCACTCCTGTGCACAGCAGCACATTCCTGGTGTTTCTTCCACTCTTGGCTGTTTACCTCACTCTTGGTACCATGTGCTGTTTCTTTTATTACAATAAAGAAACTTGGGTTCTTTTTAAACAAATAAGTTGATTAACTAACCAAACAACACTAAGAACAGAACACACAGGTAGGTTCTCATGAGGAGGCATCCATCTTGAATCTGCCCAAGATGCAACATTCTCCAGATGCCACACACTCCATAGCACTCTATCACTACAAGATCAAGTTGGATGTGACCACAGCAGAAGCTATGTTACAATGTAAATGGAACATAGACTGTCAGTGCAAGGAATTTTATAAGCAAGTTCTGCAAAACAAAGACCTATTAAGGAGAGCCAGGTCATCAGTGAAATATAATTAAAGGTATGTAATTTAAATCCAATTAACCGTGTTACCAATAATTTTTAGCATTTAAGTTTTTCCCTTCTAGTAATATTATTTAATCTCAATGTACGTATGTATATACAAATTAGAAATCATTGGAATTTTAATTTAAACAGGCTGTCCCGTATTTCTATTTAGCAAATCTGGAAACCCTACTTGGAACAGAAGATCCAATGTTGGCAATGCAACTGATGAAACTTACACAAATTCAATATGAGCAACCTTAACCAGACTGGAAATCCCCAGAAGAAAGCCAACTCTTGCTGGTCAGCATGTACAACAGACCAGCAAGAGTCAGCTGTGCTACTGCACACCTTCATTCAGGAAATGGTGACCACAAGTGTAAATCCAGAAACCTGAACACAGAAAGTTCGGCAACAACTCAATTGCAATAGAACGTTGAACCTAGAGCAGTAACACACAGGAACAGGCTCTCAGCCCACCATGTCTGCACCAGCCATGATGTCAATCCAACAAATCCAGCTGCCTGCATATGGTTTGAAGTTTAGATCTGTCAAAGGTTCCTAATTATGTCGCAGGTTGGGATCTGGAGCTCAGGTTTGGACTGGAGTCTGTGGCTGTGGAGGCTGCGGGAGTACTGGAGCCAAATCTACGGACACTCGGTGACTCTGGGGGAGCTCTCTTTTGCTTCTCTTTGTCTGACTGTAAAAGACACCCATACATTTCTGTTTATGGTGAATCTGTCTGTCTTATGCATAATATTACACTTTTTTATTACATGACCATAAAAGAATTTTGAATCTTGAATCGATTCTCTGCCTGTTTCTCTGTCTAAAACGTTGCTATATGGAATGAGCTTTTGGATGAGCTGTTAACAGATGATGGCAACAGAACCATTTAGAAAAAGAGCAGATCCCTCATTGTTCATTACTGAATTACTGGATTTGTTTCATTTTCAAACTACGAGATATCTGTTTCCACTGAGGCTTTTGTGTAGCGTACATGACAACAACACTTCAGAAGTATTTCATTGGTTGTAGTTTCGCATGAAAGGAACTTTATAAATGTAAAAATGCTGGAGAAACTCAGCAGATCACGTAGCATCTATAGGAAGTAAAGGATAACCAATATTTTGTCCTGAGCACTTCATCAAGGTATGATCAAGAACAGACAAGCACCTGAATAAAATCTCCACTGAACTTTGAACAGAATGAGTTGCTTCAAAATAAATAAGTCAATTTAAATAATTGTTTATTTGACAGTTATTTTCTGTACAGTGTTACAAAGTTAATCAGATGGCCATGGAATCATACTTGAGAAAGCAGTCAAAACCTTCAGAAGAAATTTGGAAAGGACAACACTCAGGAAGAGAAAGTACATGAAGTTCAAATGAGTTCTAAAATTGTTTCCATAACCTCATCTCCAAAAGATTATAAACTGGAAATAGCCATCAATCAGTACTTCGAAGCACTGAATGAACTATGGTGAATTTTTTTTAGAGGTGTGCCAATGTTCTCCATCAGTATAGAGGATAGAGTGACACAAGTGTCATAAATACAGCATAGGGGTGGCATAGTTTGTTTAGAGGTTAACACAGTACTATCATGCCATCAGTGACCCGAATTCTGAATCTGCTTCTATCTGTAAGGAGTTGATATGATCTCCCTGTCATCGCGTGGGCTTCCTCTGGGTGCTCCAGTTTCCTCCCATGTTCCAAAGATATACGGGGTTTGTAGGTTAATTGGACACGGGTCTATTGGACCAGCACGATTTTGTGGGCTGGAAGGGTCTATTACTCTGTTGTATTTCTAAATTAAATTAAAATATTAAATAAACAAATGATGGATACTAAGAGTTATTCGATGAACTATTAGTTCGCATTTGACAACTATTATTGATACCTTACAGCAAGAGATATTGATCTGACACGCTTCATACAGCCAAGAGTTGCCATTAATGGTGTGTTGCAGCAGTGGTTGGGTAGCAGCTGGTATCCTTCCTCAGGTGTCAGCCACCATCCTGTTGCAAGCAAAGGGAGTAGGTAGGATAATGCTCAGCCCTAAGGGCACAGAATTGAAGAGAAGGAGGGTGATAGGTTTGCCCTTCCTCTTACGCCTTGGCTGTGGAAAATGTGACTCCACACTTACACCAACTCAATGCCAACAAAACATCCCAGATCCTGCCCACTGATCCTGTGCTGCGGCCCCCAAACCTCAATGGATATATTGTCCTTTCTCCTTTGCTCTGATGGCGACTGACCCCTGACTAGATTCTGCACTTCACATGGTGCACAGCGTTAATGCACCATCTCTAATTTTTTTTTTCTTTTCCGGACCATAAAGCTTAAACAGAGTGAGTCAGTGTGTGAGGGGGAGAAGGTCAGTGAGTGAAGGGAGAGTGGGTCAATGTGTGAGGTTGAGAGAGGGTTAGTGTGTGAGGGTGGGAGAACAGTGTATGAGGGTGGGAGAGTCAGTAGGTGAGAGAGAGTGGGTCACTGTGTGAGGGTGGGAAATGGTCAGTTTGTGAGGGGGAGATGATCAGTAGGTGAAGATGGGAGGGTCAGTGTGTGAGGGTGGGAAAAGGTCAGTGTGTGAGGGGGAGAGGGTTAATGAGTGAGGGGGAGAGGGTCACTGTGTGAAGAGGGCATTGCACTTGGTTCAGTTGACCGGCTCCAAATAGTTATTGTAGAGAATCTTCAATTTCTGCAATATCATAATTTATGTTGACCTTGGAAATAAAACCAGATGATCGAGCTGGCAGACAGAATAATTTGAATGGTCCAAAGTTTATTTCTAAGATGAAAGAATAGTCTATATCTAGTTCTGACTCTTTGATGAGTTAGTGAGTTCTGAGTTGGTGTTGCAGCAAATGTGCAGCCAGATGGGACACAGCTGTGATGCAATTTGGCCAGGGGTATACTACTTCCTATGTTTATGCAGCTCTCTTCTTGCGGCTTCCTGTGCACAGATGATGGACCCATTGCCTTCCTGAATGCTCCTTCTCACTTAGAGCAAGGATTTCCAGAACCAATTTTTCCAAGCAGGATTTGAGATTGTCCTCAATTTAATGGGAATGCAGTTTATACCCCTCTTGTTGCCAAGCCTCTTCAATAATATTCTTTTGGTCTGTTCCCAACCATTCAGGTATGCCATGAGGTATGTAACGAGGACTGTGCCCAGGATGGCAGTGCCCATGGCCGGCAGTGGCCATGAGAGATTACAGACTCTGAGGGAGCAGTGGCCCTGCACAGGGCACCAGAAATGGGAGTAACACTCATTGTTGAGGAGAAACAGAGGAGACGACCCTACAGGATGGTGACCATGGCGGCAGACTAGTAAGGGACAGCGGCTGAGGGACCTATACAGGCTGCAGGCTGTTGGTGACTTGCAGTCAGGGGACCCAAATGGGCTGCAGGCTGCTGGACACTGGATCATGGGAACCAGATATCAGAGCCCAGATCTGAGAGGGTGCTGAGGGCAAGAGGGGCTGAAGGCTTTCTAATCGTGTTGGAGGTTTGTGATCTGGAGCTTGGATGGCCAATGAATCAACCAGGTGTCTGTGCAGCTGCAGAGGCTGCGGGAGCGCTGGGGGTGTCACTGAAGGGACATTTTGGCTTCTCGTCCTCTCAGACTGTAAGGAGCGCAGGACAATACTAATGGCAATTCTTTGACTGCTTTATGGCAGGGAAATGTTAATCATCTGTGTTACATTTTTAATGTAATATTGCATCACAATAAAAGGAATCTTGAACCTTGAAGAAGAAACAGGTTGGAGTGAATCTTCTTTGATCTACCCTCCCTCTTCAGGCCAGGCATATTTGTCTCTGTCCATGGGTTATTGATATTGACTCATCGGGGGAAGTCCATTGTATAGCAAAGTGGTGCACTCCATTGGCATTGCATAAGAAAGCAGATGATTTCTCAAACACCCATTACTGGACGTTGTACCATTGGTATAAAATCTCAAATATGCGAGAGCTTGAAATGATAAAAGTATTCATTGTGATAGTAATTTTGAGAATATTCACAACTTTGACAACAAACTTTCAATATCAAATGAAATTCTGGACTGGAGTCTTAAGTTATTTTTTATTTGACTGTTAAACAGAGATACAAGGATTAAGAACAAGAAAATTGAAACACAAGTTTCAAACACAAGTTTCATTAGAGAAATACATTATGGGCACCAGTTTCAGTGAGGCGCAGTGAACTTAATCAGACCTAGGTCAACAATTCTGATGTAAAAAGAATATGATATATGTCTATAAAAGTTCTATACCTTGAAATTATTCTCAGTGTACTGGACTTTCTACTGAGGCAAACATTGATTGCCCAAAAATGTGATGGGGGGGGTCTTTTTTTAAAAACTATTAGATCAGAGCAATTCGTTCAGCACATATGTCATTTCAATAAAACTTGAATCATCTATGGGATCAACTGAGTCTGGATAACAGGCTAAGAAATTGGATCCATTAATGCACATTTATTTTTGTGCAGGAGTGATTTTACTCAAATTTCACCAAAGTCTTTAAGTGCTCGGAGTAGATGTTGGCTCTGCGTGCGTAGTACATAGAAAGAAGGTGAAATCTGATCTCGATGCATTTGTTCTCTAAAGAACTGGCTGGTTTTTGCAGCAGTCTTACAACTTGCACGTTCATTCATTACCATCGGCTCCTTACCGCCCTTTTAATAATATTTGATCTTGTATGATCTTTGGTTAATGTATAACTGGGCAAAAATCATAAACAGGAAAATATGATAGTTATCCTTTATATTTGATAATTTAATTTCTACTATTGGAGTTGCTTTTTTTCCCCCACAAAGTACCTGTTTGGCTCCAGTAAGAACTTCAGTGCATATGTACCTTGTGTTTATGTTTATGACAATGAACTCATTAACATTATCTGTACACACACTGGTTTTAATATTTCAGACATCAGTACAGTACATAATGTTGACTTAGTTCAGCTGCACAAATTCTCTGAGCTTTCCTCTGCATTAAATTAATATGCCATTAAGCTGCACACATCATAAAAGTAAACAAATAATAACATAGTAGAAATAACACAAGAATACACTGCTTTTGTTTCAGAGAGAACGGTCAAACTGTTTCACTTATTTTCATTTCCAGCAGCTGATGAAGTAATAGGACTATAAAACATAGGATGTTAACACATGGTTGCTTGCACTATTCCTTAATGAATTGCAGAACAAAGCAGAGGCTGACCCTTCCCATAGGGTATACTACAACTATCAGCTCACAACATTTACAGAGCTACTGGGTTACTGGGAACCCACAGCACACTTTGTGTGCAATTCAGTTGGCTGCATAGCATTCATTATATACATGCGCTTGTTTCCATAGGAACATTGCATTTTGACAAGTCTAACTCATCACGTTGAGCAATCTTTCATTAGAGAAATACATTAATCAGCGATCATCACCGAAAACAAAGAGAGTGAGCGGAAAGTTTGATTCATCATTCAAGCTTCTAGCTGCAACAGAGGAAAACAAAGCTGTTGCAGAAAACTTTGCAAAATTTGTCTTCCTTGCTGCGGTCTCCAATACTATTCACAGTAAGAACTCAGTACCATGGATGTTAACTGGATAATACACGTGATCATTTTTTTAAAAACTAAGTTTTATTTTCTTAATAATGCTTTCACAATGATGAAAAATAAATCTGAGCCTCTACACATCATCCCAACTTTCCCTCCCACCCTGTCCATTCTCCAAATGAATCCTCTGAATCTACACAACTATAGCTGCTTGCCAATTCCTCTTGTTGTTTACCGTGTTTTTCTTTTAAGGCCTGACAGACCAAGGGGAATCTTGGAGCTTTAGAACAGAAGTCAGCCATATTCTAATCCTGGGGGACCCCTAATGATGTTAAAATATCCAGCCAAGGCACCAAAGTCAATATAAAGAGAGCGGTTTCGTTTCCCCACCATTGATTCTTCAGTGCTGCACATGGAGTTATCTAGAATGAAAGTGAAAATAAGTTAGGATAATCAAGTTTTACCGATCTCTTTTAAACTTCAAAAGAGTAAAATCCAATGTTATGGACTTTGAAAGAAAATAAGAATATATATATCTCCCATTTCAGCCTGGCAGTTTTTGCACTTTCTCTGGCTCGTAAGTCATGGTTGCAGTTTAATGGATTAATAGCCAGGAATTACATATTCACACCATTTCTCTATCTAACCTCAGAAGGGCAAAAATGAGCTGGACAAAGTGACTCTGAAATCCCGGAGTCTGTGTTCTGTCAGGAGAAGTTTGGGGAAATAGGAATGAGTCAATGAACAGGCTAAGCTCAGGCCATTGTATCTGCAGTAAGGACCCAGTTCTGCATTGTCATCAGAGAGTTAACTGGCCAAATGCAGTAGTGACCTTCAGCAGGATGGCAGAGCAGCATGTCCAAAGCAGAAGCAAGCCCAAACACAACCTGTGGTAGCCCTACAGGTATGAATTATATGGATAAAATTAGTAGAATATGTCAGATAAACAGGGAAAACCCCAAGAACTCACCCTGGAATAATGTACTCAGGAATCTACTCTTTTGTATGGAGTAGAAACCATAGTTGCCCCAATTGAGCCTCCCATGTACCAGAATCAAGTTAGTGCTGGGCTCAACAAACACAACGTTGATGGATGACATTCACTGTGGCTGTGAGCAGACTGCCAATGTAAAACAGTTTGGATAACATTGCTTCTTAGTGCTGCCACAAGGATCATGGAGAGATTATATTTCAAATATAACAGTGGATAGGATTGTTTATCTAATCTCCTTTCCCAGAAGATGCTGTACAGCACACAGCAGAATGCTAAAAGAGCCTCATCACATATTAAATACTATACTAGCAATTTTAAATAATGTAACCTGCACATTGCAAAATAATGGCAAGTCTTACTCCCCCTTTCTTATGAGAGTTACTTTAATTTCACTTCTACCATCTTTGGAGGACATTCCTTCTGCTTGGTGTGTATGAGATCTAAACTTCCTCATGAAATAGACAACCTTCCATCTGTGTATTTGAAAATTTTTTTTTTTTTTTAAATCATAGCTGGTTCAATGGTTCATGTAAAATGCCTTGAATGAGTTCATGCTGAGAACCAGTGATTTATATAGCAATTCATGTTTACTGTACAGTGAACCTAACCTGTCTGTGTTGATAGTATCCTCCACATGAACAAAATTCTTAATCCAAAATGCCTGCCAGTGTCTAAATGCCTTTATTTGACTTTCTGCAGAAACCCATTTAGACATCTGCAAAGGATGATATTGTCTCTAGTCGGTGAGTTCAGCCTTACAATCCACTCGTTCAAGCTAATTCCCCTTACATCCTTAATGCCTTGCGATTCATTTTATGTAGATCTCACCACACTCATCTGACATATTCCACTGGGATTTTAAAGCTCTCTGTCAAAGCAATCTAAAATCTTCTGTTCTAATGAAAATTGCACTTTGCATTGAATTAGGTCTTGTCAGTCAGAATCCTAATCAATTCATATTTTGACCTCAAAATTGTCTGCCTCTTCTTAAAATGTAAAGCTCCTGAATTGTACTCCAACCTCTGAAAATCATCTTACTTGCTTCAAAAATGCACATTTATACTTTGACTTTTGCCACCCAATAGGAAGGAGCTGGTTATACTGGAGAGGGCACAAAGGAGATTATCCAGGATATTGCCTGAAGTAGGATGTTTCCATTGTAAGCAGACCAACTAGAGTGGAGAAGACAAAGGAAATCCCATTAGAGATTTACAAGGTTATGAGGGGGCATAGATCGTTTGGATATTGAGAAAGGCCTCCTCATAATGGAAACATCTAAAATGAAAGGACACAGGTTTAAGGTAAGGAGCAAAAGGGTCAGGAGGGATCTGAGAAATAATATTTTCACACAGGAGTTTTCAAACTTTAGCACACTATTTGAGAAGGTGGTGGAGGCAGGTACTGTCACAATATTTTAAAAGTATGTTAATAAGCATTTGAGTGGCCAAGGCAGAGAAGGCTATGGACAAAGTGCTGCTAAATGAGTGTAAGTGGTCAGCATGAACAGGCTGATGGGCCTGTTTCTGTTGTATGACTTTTACATTTTATATCACTGACAGCAAAACCTGATATTCCAATCCATCTCCTTAAGGGGAAGCACAGTTGTGTGCAGATAATGCAATTATGTCACAGTTTCTGCAACCCAAATTCAATCCTGATCTCTAGTACTGCTTGTGTGAAGTTTGCATGCTCTCCTTGTGATGCATGGGTTCCCTCTAGGTGCTTTGGGTTCTTTCATCTATGCTGGTTGTTGGTAACTAAATGGCTCCTCAATTATCTGGCCGGTGTGAGAATCAGGGTAGGTATTGAAAAGATGCTTCAGGGAATAGAACACAGAGAAATAAGTTGGGAAATGGACTAGTGGAATTGCTTGTTACATTGCCATAGACTCATTAATTGTATTTTCTGTGAAAATATGGAAACAACTTTATAAATTTCTTTTCTCCCTACAAATTGACAGTTAATTGTGTTGTCATTGTTTTAGATAGGATAGAGTGCAAAGATGATAAGTCAAATAATTTCACTCCAAACACACAGCATAAAGAAAACACCATGGAGTTAATAGTCTGATCTATTGCTCTCAGGATGCAGAATAGTTTGAACAATAAGGACAGGAAAACAGAATATCTGGAAATGGAGTTGTAATTGGGGTAACTGCAAAAATGGGCATTCAGTATAAAAAGGTCTTGTGATTGATAAGTAACTTCAGAAAGGACTGCAAATTGCATTCATCCAGGTCTTGTATGGGATGATAAAGTGATTCACAATTTAAGTACCTGTATAAATTCTTTCGGAAAATTATGTTGAACAAATCAGTTAATGCCTTCAGTTGATATGCCTTTGTTTGTTATTTAAACAAAGTATTTAATGCCTTGTTAAACCAGTCTGCTCTCTCTCAGATGGTGTTAAAATCAAGTTAAGGACACTTAGGTCAGTAGAACAATTAATCTCAGTCTTGCCTCACAATCAAGGTTATCTGGACTTTGTGATTGCTGTTGTGGGAGATCTCAGTAGAATTGGCTATAATCTTTCTAACATTACCACAAAGCAATTCCTCTACTATAAACCACTATGGAGATTCACACAAGAAATTCTGCTCATTTATATTGATTTGTGGTTTTTATAAAGCCGCTGCAAAACAGGAAATTTTCAAAATTTCCCGCATGCATACTGCGTAAAAAGTTTGGAACGGGAATGAGCGACTCATACCTATTCTGAGATTTTTCCTGCAGCAGCCCTAGATATTTTTGTGGACTGCCTGCAGTCAAAACTGAACTGCAGGCCATCTGTAAAAATGGGCTATGAATACGTCGTACATGATGGATGTCGTTGCAGTGACGCTGTACGTTGCACACAGGGTCTATGTCTTACTCGAAATCACCGCGACTCAGATATTTTGTGTAAACATCCTTCCTGTTTAAACAGCCACTAAGGAGGGTAAGTGTGAAAATTATCGACGGGAAATTATTGCAATGGCTGTGTGAAAACCATAATCGATTCACACAATCTGAGATACAGATAGTGAGGTTGTGAGAATTCCTGCTCAAATATTTTTCTATTTGTTGGTTCTCACAAACTTAGATAGTGAAGGGACAGGTTATTTGCAGGGATTGGAGAGAGTCAAAAGTAACTGCATTCTGTTTTAGGTTGATGTTCAAATATATAGTTTATAGTAGGATCAGAATAGAAGTTCCAGATCACTTTCTACCCTCACTAACATGAAAGTGGTGAGATTAATAACTGCAACCAGACCCAGTCTGCAGGATTCAACAGCTTTATCTTTAGTTGGTTAAGTACCCTTAAAGCTGTTAAAGCAGTGAGTTTGGGATATAATTTTAGCCAAATTTGCACAGAGCAGATTGATGAGATGGAGAGCAATGTCATTTTCACTTTCCACAATGATAATGGACAGGACAGACGTACATCATCAATGCACCCTATCCCATTGCTTTCATAACCTGTGTGGAGTTAAAATGACCCATCCCACTTGTTTCCAAAACATCTTTATTTCCCCCGGGCTAAAGCAAATGAAAGGACCAACCGCAAATTTGCTCGGGCAACTCCAGTTCCCTTCTCCCGAAAGTACGATTGATCTCAAAGAGAGCTGAGTCAAGGCTCTGGCAGCGGGGTTGATCTTCAGGTGGCGGGTTCAGAGCTTCGTGCTTCAGCAGCTCCCCTGCAGACCACCGTTCCTTTGGATTTCTCTCCAACATGGCTTTAATGAGCTGCCTCAAGGCAGAGCTACAGTCCTCTGCAATGTCTTCCAGTGGTGGAGCCTGTTTGTGGATCTTCAGGAAAGAGAAAAGAATTTACCAACAGCAACTTGCCAGTTGTACAAACTAGGAGGAGGAGAAAGGAATGTTGCTGATATTTTTTATATTTGCAGCATACGTTCTTATCCATTGTCTCCCATTAATGCTTTGGACTCTCATGTTCTGGTTTTACAGGACTACCAATATGTGCTTATGCTCTGTATTCCAGGTTTCCTGGTTTCATTCCCATCCACCAGCTGGTTCGTACAGGTTTACCCATGGACCCAGTCTGGGGTATATATTATGAAAGGTTAAAAATGGCTGGAGTTCAAAGGGTTAAAGGTGGTACAGTTAGTTTAGTGGTTAGCACAATGCCACAACAATGTCAACAACCCTGGTTTGAAACCAGTGCTGGCAGTAGTAAGGAGTTTGTACGTTCTCCCTGTGACCAGCTTAAGTTCCCTCCGGGTGCTCCAGTTTCCTCCCACCCTCCAAAAAACACATGTACTGTGTTTGTAGGCTAATTGGTGTCTTGGGCTGGAAGAGCCTGTTTCCATGCCGCGACTCTTAAGATATAAATAAATAAATAGATAGACAAATCGCTTTCAGTACCCGAGCTGTTCTGCAGGCGACCAAAAACAAATGGAAGCAGGAAATCCTGGAAACATTCAGAAGGTTAGGCAGTCTCCATGGAAAGAGAGATAGATTAAATGCCCTTCATCAGAATTTTGTCACAGAAGGACCATTGACCTGTTGGGTTACCTCTGTTCCCTGCTCTGTAGATGCTGGTCTGAGCTGCTGAGTGCTTCCAATATTTTGTCAAAAATATTTTAATTTCTATGATGCTATCGGTCCCCCATCTTGACTCAGCAACAAACGGAACTCAGTGAGGATTTTGCTGCTGTTTTCATTCAGGTTATCAGTGAGTTTTAGCTGAGAGTCACACAACCATCTATTTCTTTATTATTTCCATTTGTATTTCTCTTCTTTCTGTCCAACTCCTCCAAAGCTACCTATTAATGTTTTGCTAAGAAGGCAGGCAGAGGAATTGCACTTTGCCCGATGTCCTTTCCTGAATCAAGTTTCTAATCTACTGTTTGCAGAACCGTAAGTTGTTGTGGCCTGATGCACAGTTGCTCAGATACAGAGTCCAGAATTTCTTCAAACCTAACCACAAGAGACTGCCTAACTGGCCGCTATGGAGCTGTGTAACTGCAGCACTGCCACTGGTGCAAGCCCCAGAGAGCAGAGACACAGTGCTGCTCTGAAGGATTCAATTAATGCTGACAGCTTCATACAGGCTTTAAATAGTGTGTTAAAGGAGCCGACGGTGTTTTTAAACTAAAATCCAGTATCCACAGAGGTCCCTGCCCAAGATGGCAGTGCCAATACTTGGCAGTGGCTATGAGGGGTTGGAGACTCTGGGAAGCAGCAGTCATGAGCTGGACACCAGAAATGAGGAGAATACCCCCCCCCCACCCCCCGCCATTGAGAAGGAGAAGCAGAGGAGATGATCCTGCAGGACCGTGACTACAGTGGCGGAGCAGCTAGGGGCCCATAGGGGCTGTGAATTGCTGGAGACTGGCTCATGGGAACTTGGTGTTGGAGCCAGGATTCGAGAGGGTGCTAAGGGCAAGGAGGGTTCTTGAAGGGCCTCCTGATCTTTTTGGAGGTTTGGATCTGGAGCTCGGGTTGCTGATGGATCGAACAGGACTCTGTGTAGCTGCAGAGGCTGTGGGATTGCTAGATGCAAATCCACAAACACTCAGTCACTTTTAAAGGGACTATCTTTTGCTTCTCTTTTTCTCATACTGTAAGGGGTGGCAGGTGATACAAATGGCAACTCTTTGTTTGCCTAATGGCAGGCATAGGCAATCTTGTGTAATATTACATCTTCTGTACATGACAGTAAAGCAATCTTGATGCCCTTCTCTTTTCCCTATAACTGCTTGTCTTTGGATCATCTTCAGATGCAAGCCTCAGGTAGGAATCTCGCGATTCCCAATAAAATTCTTTGTAATTTGGCACAAAAGCCTGTAAAGGAGTAGGATTTTTCTGACCTTTATCACTCCATCACCCACCAGGGACCACCTTGGAGCCTCTTCCAGTCAAATCCGAGCCTGTCATAGTGTACATAGTTTGACGTTGTTTGCTTTTTAATTAGAGGAAAAGATAATGTGGGGCTCATTAAGAAGGATTATAATGCAAATCAATAAATAGGACAGTTTACTGAAACTTTGTACTTATGATGGCAAAAGTAGAAGTTTAAAATGCCATTTTAATGGTGTAGGAGAAGGAATTCTGTTGATTTACCAATCCCTGAGTGAAGCAATTTCTCCTCATTTCTGACCTTAATTGTGTATCCCTCATCTTGAGTCTGAGACTTCTAGTTCTGGACTCCATCATATTAGACATTCTTTCTGTACCCAACTTCTAGAGCCCTCTGAGACTTTTGCGTATTTCAATGAAGTCACTTCTCATTCTTCCAACTTCTGGAGAATTGAGATATGGTCTACTCAATTTCCCTGATGAAAGAACTTCCCATCCCTTTTGTTGTGACTCCATCTGAAGCAAGTAATTAAGGAGACCAAAACTCTACTCAATACTTCAGATGTGGGCTCACTAAGGCCCTGTATAATTATATTAAGCCATCTCTGCTCTTGTATTCAAAAAAAGGCCAACACACAATGTTAACATTTCCTAATCCCACAAGCAGTACAATTTATTTCACCTGGTTTCCTGTAATGTGTGCCTTGGCTGAACATGCAGCTTTCTCATTTTAAAATAGGTATCTACAGTTTGCATCAATTTCAGCGTGCAATTTTAACAACACAATCAAACAATTTATGTTTTTGTCCCATATAGAATGATCTTAATAAACACTGCACTTACTCAATTAAAAATGTGCTTGATTTTGAAACAGTGCCTATAGTTTTTATTCAGATCCGTTGTATTGGAAACTTACGATGTACAGATAAGATGGGTAGGCTGACCTCGGATATCTCTTCACCCAGGGTGGATTCCCAGTCTGCATGTGGATGATGGTAGATCCAAGACTGTAGATGTCTGATTTTGTCGTATGTCCTCTGCAGGTAATAACTTCTGGGCTCATATAAAACTAAAATTAAAAACAAATTAATCTATGGTTAAATCGTAGCTTACAATCAGTCTCAAAATATCTTTCCAATTGGCAATGGTAGAACCACTGACATAAATGCTTTTACCTCCCATCCATAAATTCCATGAATGTGTAGTGAATACAAAATCAGACGCTATAAGTATGAAATTACTGCTACTCATTCTTACTTCTGGGTTATCTTTGAAAAATGATGGTTGAAGGCATGGAATTCCAAAAATTTTCATTTTTATTTTGCAGAATGTAAAATCCTTCTGCGCAGATCAGATCATACTTTGACAAGTTTTCAGCATTTAGCATGAGAGTTGCACTCCATTTTTAAATACACACGGATCTGTTCTTCGATATCATGAACAGTTCAGAGAGATAACCCCATCACAAATGTCCCTTTTAACTGAGAATTTAATTCTGACAAGTGTGAGATGTTGCACTTTGGTAAGTCAAATGAGAGCAGAACTTGCACAGTAAATGGTAAGAGTCCTTGAAAGTGTTGTAGAACAGTGATAGGTTGGTTGGTTAGATTGGATAGATTGGTTTACTGATAGAATTAACAGGTGGATAGGATAGTGAAAAATATATGTATCATGATACAGCGAGCTAAGACCATATTGTAACATCTTGATTAATCAGAGTGTTCATTTATTTATTCACAGAACGTTGGTATAGGAAGGATGTCATTGTTGGTAAAGGTGCAGAAGAGATCCACTAAGATGTTACTGAGACTAGAGGGCTTGAATAATTGAGAGGCTGTATAGGATGTCTTTATTCATAGAAACATAGAAACATAGAAGATAGGAGCAGGAGTAGGTCATTCGACCCTTCGAGCCTGCTCCGCCATTCAACGAGATCATGGCTGATCTTAAAGTTCAGTACCCCGTCCCCCGCCTTCTCTCCGTAACCTTTAATACCCTTATACTGAAGAAATAGATCTAATTCCCTCTTAAATATATTTAATGAACCTGCCTCTACTGCCCTCTGTGGCAATGAATTCCACAGATTCACCACCCTCTGGGTCAAGAAATTCCTCCTCATCTCGGTCCTAAATGGTTTGCCTATTATCCTCAGACCATGGCCCCGGGTTCTGGATTTTCCCATCATTGGAAACATCCCATCTGCATCCATTCTGTCCAGTCCTGCCAGAATTTTATATGTCTCTATGAGATCCCCTCTCAATCTTCTAAACTCCAGCGAGTACAATCCCAATTTGCGCAATCTTTCCTCATAAGTCATTCCTGCCATTCCAGGTATCAGCCTGGTGAATCGCCTCTGCACTCCCTCCATTGCAAGAACATCCTTCCTTAGATCAGGTGACCAAAACTGCACACAATACTCCAGGTGTGGTCTCACCAAGGCCCTGTGCAGCTGCAGTAAGGTATCCTTGTTCCTATACTCAAACCCTCTTTATATGAAGGCCAACATACCATTTGCCTTTTTAACCGCTTGCTGTACCTGCATGCTCGCCTTCAGAGACTGATGTACAAGTACCCCTAGGTCTCTCTGCACTTCCCCATCTCCCAATCTATTGCCATTCAAATAGTAATCTGCCCTCCGGTTTATATTACCAAAGTGGATAACCTCACATTTATTCACATTGTAGTGCATTTGCCATGTATCTGCCCAGTCCCTCAATTTATCCAAATCACACTGGAGCTTCCTGACCCCCTCTTCCGTGCACACAACGCCTCCTAGCTTAGTGTCATCTGCAAATTTGGAGATATTACATCCAATCCCCTCATCCAGATCATTAATGTAAATTGTTTACAGCTGGGGTCCCAGTACAGATCCCTGTGGCACCCCACTGGTCACCGCCTGCCACTCAGAGAACCAGCCATTTATCCCAACTCTCTGTCTTCAACCTGCCAGCCAGTTCTTAATCCACATCAATACTTTGCCCCCAATCCCATGGAGTTTAGGAGGCTGAGGGGTGACCTTATAGAGGTTTATAATATCATGAAGAGTATGGATAAAGTCAATGCTTAGTCTTTTTCACCAAGTTAAGTGATTCTAAAACTAAAAGGCATAGGCTTAAGTTGAGAGGAGAGAGACTTGAGGAACAACTTTTTCACTCAGAGAATAGTCCTTGCCTGGAATGAGCTTCCAGAGGAGGATATAGAAGCAGGTACAATTATAATGTTACAATGAACAACATGACTCTATGAGAAATAAAACCAGAATGAGCTTTTATTCATCTTTACTATCTAGAGCATCTCTGACTACTGCAGTACAAAGCAGAAAAGTTGAGTTTTTCACATACGCTGCATAGATTTAACACTATATTAATTTGTTTAAAAGGAACAGATAACGTATCTCATTTAAGGTATTGTTTTCCCACTGAATGCACTGTACATCCACAACAATTATAACACTTAATCAATATATCACAGAAATGTCTGAAGATTCATTAAACAAACATGTTCACTGCAGAACATGAGGTCAAATTGCTACCTATGTTCTGTGAACAAATAAATGAATACTGTGAATAATCATCTGGGCAAGCATGGCGTCGGCAAGTGCAACGACAATGGGCGCCTCCTGTTGGAGCTCTGCGCAGAACAGCGACTTGTCATTACAAACACCCTTTTTCAGCAGAGGGACAGCCTTAAGACCACCTGGATGCATCCCCGATCCAAACACTGGCACCTCCTGGACTACATCCTGGTGCGAGAAAGTGACAAACGAGATGTGCTCCACACCAGGGTCATGCCTAGCGCGGAATGCCACACTGACCACCGGCTGGTTCGCTGCAAGCTCAACCTTCACTTCAAGCCAAAGCCCAGGAACAATAAAGCCCCCAGAAAGAGGTTCAATGTTGGAAACCTGCAGTCAGACGAAGCGAGAGGAAACTTCCAGGCAAACCTCAAAGCAAAGCTCGACGATGCAACCCGCCTCACGGACCCGTCCCCTGAAACCCTCTGGGATCAGTTGAAGACTACCATACTGCAATCCACTGAAGAGGTACTGGGCTTCTCCTCCAGGAAAAACAAGGACTGGTTTGACGCAAACAGCCAGGAAATCCAGGAGCTGCTGGCAAAGAAGCGAGCTGCCCACCAGGCTCACCTTACAAAGCCGTCCTGTCCAGAGAAGAAACAAGCCTTCCGTCGCGCATGCAGCCATCTTCAGCGCAAACTCCGGGAGATCCAAAATGAGTGGTGGACTAGCCTCGCCAAACGAACCCAGCTCAGCGCGGATATTGGCGACTTCAGGGATTTCTACGAGGCTCTAAAGGCTGTGTACGGCCCCTCACCCCAAGTCCAAAGCCCGCTGCGCAGCTCAGACGGCAAAGTCCTCCTCAGCGACAAGATCTCCATCCTCAACCGATGGTCAGAACACTTCCAATCTCTTTTCAGTGCCAACCGCTCAGTCCAAGATTCCGCCCTGCTCCAGCTCCCTCAACAGCCCCTAAGGCTAGAGCTGGATGAGGTTCCCACCCTGGATGAGACATATAAGGCAATCGAACAACTGAAAAGTGGCAAAGCAGCAGGTATGGATGGAATCCCCCCAGAAGTCTGGAAGGCTGGCGGCAAAACACTGCATGCCAAACTGCATGAGTTTTTCAAGCTTTGTTGGGACCAAGGTAAACTGCCTCAGGATCTTCGTGATGCCACCATCATCACCTTGTACAAAAACAAAGGCGAGAAATCAGACTGCTCAAACTACAGGGGAATCACGTTGCTCTCCATTGCAGGCAAAATCTTCGCAAGGATTCTACTAAATAGAATAATACCTAGTGTCGCCGAGAATATTCTCCCAGAATCATAGTGCGGCTTTCGCGCAAACAGAGGACAGGTCTTTGCCCTCAGACAGCTCCAAGAAAAGTGCAGAGAACAAAACAAAGGACTCTACATCACCTTTGTTGACCTCACCAAAGCCTTCGACACCGTGAGCAGGAAAGGGCTTTGGCAAATACTAGAGCACATCGGATGTCCCCCAAAGTTGCTCAACATGATTATCCAACTGCACGAAAACCAACAAGGTCGGGTCAGATACAGAAATGAGCTCTCTGAACCCTTCTCCATTAACAATGGCGTGAAGCAAGGCTGTGTTCTCGCACCAACCCTCTTTTCAATCTTCTTCAGCATGATGCTGAACCAAGCCATGAAAGACCCCAACAATGAAGACGCTGTTTACATCCGGTACCGCACGGATGGCAGTCTCTTCAATCTGAGGCGCCTGCAAGCTCACACCAAGACACAAGAGAAACTTGTCCGTGAACTACTCTTTGCAGTCGATGCCGCTTTAGTTGCCCATTCAGAGCCAGCTCTTCAGCGCTTGACGTCCTGCTTTGCGGAAACTGCCAAAATGTTTGGCCTGGAAGTCAGCCTGAAGAAAACTGAGGTCCTCCATCAGCCAGCTCCCCACCATGACTACCAGCCCCCCCACATCTCCATCGGGCACACAAAACTCAAAACGGTCAACCAGTTTACCTATCTCGGCTGCACCATTTCATCAGATGCAAGGATCGACAATGAGATAGACAACAGACTCGCCAAGGCAAATAGCGCCTTTGGAAGACTACACAAAAGAGTCTGGAAAAACAACCAACTGAAAAACCTCACAAAGATAAGCGTATACAGAGCCGTTGTCATACCCACACTCCTGTTCGGCTCCGAATCATGGGTCCTCTACCGGCACCACCTACGGCTCCTAGAACACTTCCACCAGCGTTGTCTCCGCTCCATCCTCAACATCCATTGGAGCGCTTACATCCCTAACGTCGAAGTACTCGAGATGGCAGAGGTCGACAGCATCGAGTCCACGCTGCTGAAGATCCAGCTGCGCTGGATGGGTCACGTCTCCAGAATGGAGGACCATCGCCTTCCCAAGATCGTGTTATATGGCGAGCTCTCCACTGGCCACCGTGACAGAGGTGCACCAAAGAAAAGGTACAAGGACTGCCTAAAGAAATCTCTTGGTGCCTGCCACATTGACCACCGCCAGTGGGCTGATAACGCCTCAAACCGTGCATCTTGGCGCCTCACAGTTTGGTGGGCAGCAACCTCCTTTGAAGAAGACCGCAGAGCCCACCTCACTGACAAAAGGCAAAGGAGGAAAAACCCAACACCCAACCCCAACCAACCAATTTTCCCCTGCAACCGCTGCAATCGTGTCTGCCTGTCCCGCATCGGACTTGTCAGCCACAAACGAGCCTGCAGCTGACGTGGACTTTTTACCCCCTCCATAAATCTTCGTCCGCGAAGCCAAGCCAAAGAAAAAAACAGGTTTAGGAATACTAAAACCTGAAGATTCAACTGGATCAATGTAAACGTTTCCATTTTTAAAAAGACAGGTAAAAGTTGTTAAAATGACCAAATGTAATACAGGTAGTCCCCGACTTATGACCATAATTGGGTCCGAAGGTTCAATCTTATCTCAAAATGGATGTAAGTCGGAATTTTGCCCACGTGTGAAGTCAGAAAGCAAACTCTTTAATCAAATCTTTTTCACCTCGTAGATTTGACAAATAACAACTTAAAGCTTCCTAAGTTTATCGATCAACCTTGGTGAATCTTTCCACATTCTGGTCCATGATGACCTTGTTAATCAGCATACCATGGTCCCGGGGTCCATAGGCTGGGTGCGGCCCTCTAGATTCTGCATGCGCACAGGAATCAAGAGGGCCGCGCCCAGCCTATGGACCCTGGGATGCTGACGAACAAGGTGAGTATGCACATTTTGACTCTTACGTGCCATGTATCCCTGTTATAGTTTGTCAAATGCAATATAAACCATATAAATTTAATATTTTTTCTTTAAAAAAAAAATTCAGTTATGTTTGTGGATGGACGCAAGTCGCATAGGTCGCAAGTCAGAGAGTACCTGTATTTACACCTTACATATATCTTATTCCATGTGTTCTTCTGTTCATTATGCTCATGTCTTTTGCAATCCCAGCTGAAGGTTTCAAGCTTGTACATCGATTGACTGTCCAGACCAATTTATTGGAGATACTGGATGGATTTCTTTAGGATCTAATTAAAATGTGTGCAAACCCTGCACCATAAATAGGTCACACCCAAATTAATTAAAGATTTGGATAGTCTAACATGGAAACAGCCCCCTTGGCCAACCAAGATGCTTACCACAGGCTAATAGCCCTGCATTTTGTCTTTACCTCTCTCTCAATCTTTTCTACCTGTCCAAATGTCTTTTTGAATGTCAGTGTATCACTTCTCCCTCTGACAGTTTTTTTTTCCATATACCCACCACATTCTGTGCGTAAATTGTCCATCTGATGCCTTTTAAACTTTTCCCCTTCAGTTGAAACCTGCACGTCTCGTTTGTCTGTATGTGTGTTATGACTGGTTATGTGTCTGTATGTTTTGCACTGAGGACTGCAGAATGCTATTTCATCGGGTTCTACTTGTGCAATTGGATGATAATAAACTTGAACTTGAACTGGAAGTACTTGAATCCTAACTGAATTGAGGGATGTGGAGCTAATGCGGGCAAATGCCATTCATGTAGATTGGCATCATGGTTGGCATGGAGGAAGTGGAAAGACTTATTTCTGAGCCGTACACTTTTATGATTCTATGAATCCTTTTAGAAAACCATTGCATGAAGGTCATATTAATTTTAAAAACATGCACTGTACTTGCTGCTGGACTTTCTGGCCAGGGTCTCCAACATCACAGATCCTTCACACCCTTGAGTCAAGGGGCAAAGTTTGAATGACAACCAGGCTGTAAGTGAAGATTTCCCACCCCTGTTGCATGTCTGACAGAGTTTTGCAGACCGGAAAACTAGGAGTCAAACTTAGACGTCCATCAAAACTGTCAATTAATGTAATTGGTTTGGGCAATCATAGAAATTTGAAACATATCAAAGTAAATAATTCAATTAAAATAGAAGCACATCAACTAATCACCAATATTAAAACAATTAAAAAAAAAACCCTCCTTTGCCCCCTGTGCAATATCTTCAGTGAAATCAGTGAGGTTTCAGATAATTCAGCATTTTTGATTGTACTGTTGCTGGGAGGCATTTCCCAAAGGTCAAGCAAAAACCCATTAAGGCTAGCCTGTGCCCTGAGCTTCATGGGAAATCCAGCAACACTGTTTTTTCTGCTACCAATACATTGAAATCATTGTGCTTCTTTCTGAGAGACTTTAGAATCAACATTTTGAGGGGAAAACCTGCTTTGCTGTCCCTGTGTTTATCTTATTTGCAAGGCACACAATGACACGGTACTCATTAATTTCACAGAAGTGCATAAACTAAAGCCAGCCAACTTTTATTGCAACTGACAAATGAAAAAAAAATTGGACAATTGAATCCAATATCATTTACTTGGAATTAATTCTTTGCACATGCAAAACATAATTTACCAACAGGAAAACCTATTGAAATGAATCCATCTGGAATCCAAGAAATGACTTCCTTGTGTATTAAGCTCAGAAACAAGCATCATTAAATGGAAAGAGAAACAGAGTTCATTGTTCGGGTCAAAGACTCTGCCAAAAATGGGAAAGAGAAAAAATAAGTTATTTTTAAGTTGCAGACAGAGATGCATCCTTTTCTCCATTCTGTCTCTAAATTTAATTATTTTCCCACTCAGTCTGACAGGGCATTTGAGCTGAAAAGTTAACTCTTTATTCCTTATGAAGGGTTTTGGCCTGAAATGTTGACGATATTTTGTCTTCCATGGACGTTGTCTAATGCACTGAGTTCCACCAACATTTTGTGCGTCTCGTTTTTCATAGATGCTTCCAAATTCAGCATTTTCTATTCTATTTTCTGATTGTTGATTTTCATCATTAACAGGAGATAACTATTTTTATATTATAACATTTCCCGCAGCAAAATGCAGCTTCAAATAAACTACAAACATTTACTAGCACTACTTAAACTTATTTGTGCAGATCATTTTCAATCAAAATTTTTATCTTGAATATATTCCCCTCCTTGTGCATGGATTTTGGCAGTTTTGGCAAATTCTTGCGCAATGTTCATATCACTCCCCAGCTGTGACTATACAGTGATGACGAGCAAAGAACCTGACAGATGCTGTGGCCTCTATTCCAGAAGAAGTGCTTCCTACTCTAAAGTCAGTTAATTCAACCGACTATATGCATCAATCTTACAATCTGGTCTGTGGCAGAAATAATGGGACCAAAGAGATTGCATTAACTCATCCCGGGTCTGAATTTAGTGATCACTCGGGATAGCATGAACTTGTCTCTGAAGCTTTACAGTGAGTAAGTATCTTGTGATCCCCTGCTGAAGTCCCAACATTCTTTTGTGCCTCTTCCCACGTCACTTTCTGCTGGGCAGTCTAGAAAAAATTCAGACTCCCACATCCTTCCACTCCTTCATGCATTGGGCTCTCAATGCTTTTTTTAAAAAATATTCTACTTCTAAGTTTTAATCACCAAATAAAATTTACAATCCAAATCATTGAAATTGCATAACCATTATACATGTGGTACAAACACACACACACACACACACACACACACACACACACACACACACACACACACACACTCCCCCACCCACCTCCCCCAAGAAAGAAGGAAGAAAGAATGAAAAAAAACCAAGATGTTCCTTGTAAAGTTCCTCAAAACATTTTCAAAGATTTGAATTCTATTGTTAGGAAGTTTTTGTGGAAAGATAAAATGGCTAGGGTATCTTTACAAAAGTTAACTTGCAATTACTGAATTTTCAAAATTATTATAAAGTGGCACAAATGAAATATATTAATAGAATGATTTGTAAAATTCATTAGGATGGGCCAATATTGAGTTAACTAAAATTGGTGAGAAGAAGATGGAGCAATTTATTTATAAATGGAATTCTAAATTACTATTTATTTATAATTCACCTATTTTGAGACATTTAATTGAATTATGGAGTATGATAAATGAGGAAATAGGTACACGGGGGATTTCAGGTAAGACGCCCCTTGTATCAGTAAAAACGTTTTTCCTTTTACTCTTAATAATCAACTTTTGAAAATATGGCATCAGAAAGGAGTTAAAACTGTACGAGATTGTTATGAAGCTGGTCATTTTATTTCCTTTCAAAGAATGAAAGAAAAATATGAAATACCACAAAATACCCTTTATTATTGTTTAATTTTGGACATGCTTTAAAGTTACCAAGGCAGTTAAAATTCGAAATTCTACTTATGGAAGGTGGGAAGAAAAAAATTGTATCAAAAATGTATTCGTTATTACAGAATAAAATGCCAAAGATAGATTTGCATAAGTCTAGATTAAAGTGAGAAAAAGATTTGGGAATAGCAATTGTTCAGGACGATTAGAGAAATTTATGTAAAGATAGTATGACTAAGATTGTCAATGTGAGATATAGATTAGTTCATTATAATTTTATGTATCAGTTTTATTTAAACTCCTGAAAAATTAAAAAGATATAATTTAGTTTCTTCAGATTTATGTTTTAGGTGTCATAAAGGAGCAAGTTTTTTTTACATTCTACTTGGTCATATGATACTATTAAACCTTTTTGGACACAAATTAAGGAGGTTTTAGAGAAATATTTAAATTGTTGATGGAACCAACATTATTTTTATTAGGTAATGTTAAAATGTTGGGTTTGAAATTGAGATTGAATAGGTATCAAATTGCAATTTTGAGATTAGCCTTGGCTGTAGCAAGAAAATGTATAGCAATTACATGGAAAAATGAGATTGATTTAAGTTTGCAATGGTGGCATGTGGAATTGAGATCATGCATTCCATTGAAAAAAGATAACATATAATTTACGTGATAATTATCTTTTTTTAAAATCAGAAAATGTAGAGCCCCTATTTGGATTATATGGGTTTAAAGTTTTGAACTTTCTTCAGCATGTCACCCTATTCCGTGGATTCTAACTATGTTATTGATGAGTGTACCTCCTTTCTTTCTTTCTTCTATGTTTGGGATTGGGGGTAGTAGGGAGAGCGAGGGATTGGAGGGAAGGGTATTGGGGTGAATGGAGGGAGTGGGGGGAGGAGGGATTTGGTATGTACCACATTGTTTTTTGTAGATGAATTAATATATTTGAATGAAATGTGGCTCAAATTTTTACATAAATTATTCAAAAAAAAAACAAGATTTAAGAAGAAAGACCAGAGATTGTCTCAAGAATCCTTTTCCAGAAATCACATTTACCATCAAATAAAGGAGGTCGCCAAGGATTGAGGTTATCAGAGAAATGATTAAACATTCATTCCAACACTCTACAAATATGCATTCTACTAGGCTCTTAACACCTTATCCCCACTGGCACATCTTAAATTAGGAAATCACAATACAACTCATAAGAAACTTAGAAACACAACAGTCATAAGCCTCACCAAACCTGATGAAGGAACTGCCGAAAGATTTGTTTTAAAAAAATGCTAACAATTACATGAAATGATTAATTGATATAAATACCTGCTGAATAAAGAAGCCTTAAAATCACAGACATAAAAATAATAGGCCACTTTGTCCAGCTTATCCATGCCAATGAAGTTGTCTGCCTGAGCGTGTCCCATTTTGCATGCAATTGGACCATATCACTCTAACCTAGTGGTTCTCAACCTTTTCCTTTCCACTCACATATCACTTTAAGTAATCCCTATGCCATAGGTGCTCTGTGATTAGTAAGGGATTGCTTAAGGTAGTATGTGAGTGTAAAGAAAAAGTTTGAAAACCAGTGTTTTAATCATACCTAATTGACTCGTTATGTGCACAGTTTCATAACTCCAAAGGAAATAGGCCAATGACAATTTTTCTCAAGCAAAATATTTCAGTATCAATTGGTTCTAGAGCAGTGATTCTCAACCTTCCCTTCCCACTCACATACCACCTTAAGCAATCCCTTACTAATCACAAAACACTGATGGCATAGAGATTACTTAAAGTGATATTTGAGTGGAAAAAAAATGGTTCAGAACCGCTGCTCTAACCTTTACTCTCTAAATCTTTATCTGTCTAAATCCTTTTCAAACATTGTAACTTTACCCACCTCCACTGATTCCTCTGGCATCTCATTCCATAGAAAGTGCTTGAATTCAAAATTCCATTGTTCTACTCACCTTCTCTATTCTCCTAAACTAGACCCATTCTGAATACTTCCTGCTCTCTGTTATCGTAAACCATAAAATGGGAATGTTCCCAAACATGGAACAGACCATCCAAAAACAATGCAGTCACCAAAGTTGGAGAGGGTCTGTCAAAAATATATCCAACCATTACAATATGCGCATTATCAGAGACACAGGCAATTTAAAGCAACTCGTCACCAAATTAGTTTATTTTTAAATCAGAAAATCTCTAAAAGGAATTGAAACTTCAATTCTGAGGTCAAGTGAATTTATAGATCTGTTGATTCTGCTACAGATTCTGTACTGTTAGTGTAATATGTGAGAAACATGACTGCTATTTGGGGTTGAAGTCCGCACAGAATGAGAGAATATAACACCTGGTAAGTCAACTGAACACGAGGCAAAATAGTGTAAAATAGATAAGTTCCAGAAATACACAGAGATGAAAAGCATCCAATCTGAAAGAATTTGAGATGTAACATGATAGATAAAATAAATGTGCGCTTACACAACTCCATTGTAACATCAGAATGCTCATTCTCACCTCTGTCCCTCGAATATCTCTGGGTATGTAGATGTCTTCAGTCATCTGGACAGTGAGACCAAAATCTACCAGCACTGCCTTGGTTGACATGAGAACTATGTTGCTGGCTGTGAGGAAATAGCCAAATTAAATATCATTCCAACATTCATCTTACACACCCATGACTTTAAAAGATAATCATTAAAAAAACTTACGTTTAATATCATGATGTATGACTTTTTTGGAATGCAAAAAGTCAAGTGCTTTCAGGACATGTTTTGTCAACCACACAATTTCAAATTCCTTCATTGGCCCACAGCTTTCCAGTTTTTCCAAGACAGAGCCTCCCTCTCCTGCTTCCATGAAGAGGTGTATGGTCTCATTCCAGAGAAGAGCCCCATATAATTCTGCAATGTTCTCATGGCGGAATCGTGCTTGGATTTTAATGTCAGCATGTTTAAAGTATTCCACAGGTATCTTAAAATTGAATAGAAAATGCACTGTGTAATTCATGAATAAAAAGAAGTCTATTTCCCCATTTTTCCCACTTCCTTTGCTGGAGATTGACATCAGCTGGAATACAGTATTTCATGTAAATAGCTATTTATTGATGCGAGAAGAGTGCCGGTCAAAGTCAATAGATTATTTCAACATTTGGGGGAGTGCCGCACATTCCACATCTGCTGACCTGCAAGCTTTCAGCCAACATTATTAGATGCTAAATAAAAGAATGAATCTTAGCTTGTCTATCACATTCTTAGCCCAGAGGTTACTAAGATCAAGTAAACAGTGTTTAAAATCAAGTTTATTGTCCATGTACAGAGGTAAAGTAAGAAGTCCATCTAGTCAACCGATACATAGTACACCAGTGAAAACACAGCACAGAGTGCAAGTTCCAGAATTAGAATAGTTAGCAAAGGGCTAAGGCAACTTTATTTTACTGGTGCAAGATTCATTTTGGACTCTGATAATGGCAGGACTCACACGTGAATTTTCTTCCTAATGGGACGAGGGTGTGTCGCTGGGGTGGGAGGACAATCCTTTTAATGTCTTTTTCAAGGCAGTAGAAAGCTTAGATAGAGTTCTGGTCGCCTAATTATAGGAAGGATATAAACAGAGTGGAGAGAGTGCAGAGAAGGTTTACCAGAATGTTGCCTGGGTTTAAGCATCTGGAGTATGGGGAGAGATTGGACAGATTGGGTCTTTATTCTTTGGAGCGTAGAAGGTTGAGAGGGGATTTGATAGAAGTATTTAAGATTATGAAAGGGATAGACAGAGTGGATGTGGATAGACTATTTCCGTTAAGAGGAGGAAAGATTAAAACAAGAGGACATGAGTTAAGAATTAAGGGGCAGAGGTTTAGAGGTAACATGAGGGGGAACTTCTTTACTCAGAGAGTGGTAGCCGTGTGGAATGAGCTTCCGGGAGAAATAGTGGCGGCGGAGTCAATTGTATTATTTAAGAAAAGGTTGGACAGGTCTATGGATGAGAAGAAGATGGAGGGTTATGGGCATTGTGCAGGGAGGTGGGTCTAGAGAGGGGTGTTTGGTTCGGTGCGGACTAGAAGGGCCTAATGGCCTGTTTCCGTGCTGTAATTGTTATGTTAATGGAGGAGAAGGGTATTTATGTGATGGTCTGAGATGGTGTTCACAACTCTTTACAATTGTTTTTGCAAACAATGAGATGCTGGAGGAACACAGCACATCGAGCAGCATCAATGGATAGAAATGGACAGTCAACATTATGGGTCAGGACCCTTTATCAAATCTCAGTAAAGGGTCTTGAGCCAAAAACAGTGACTGACCATTTCTACCTCTGGATGCTGCATGGCCCGTAAAGTTCCACTAGCATCTCATTGTTTGCTTAAGATTCCAGCATCTGCAGCTTTTTCATTTCTTTGCAGTTCCTTGTGATCTTGAGCAGAGCATTTTACATACCACAGTCTCTGTCAATGGCATTAGCTAACACCTCCTAAGCATGCCAGAATGGAGTTCCTTTCTAGCCTATTGAGCTTACTAAAGTAGCTTGCAATTCACTTAGTTTGCAAGCCTTCCAGGAATCCCTTACAAAAAAATTAAGGGTATTTTTATACTTAGGATAGGATTTTCATTAAATTATGGGTTGTAATTTGAAACCTTTCCTCCTATTTTGTTCTTTTTTTCATTCTTGGTATTTTTTAAATTTTTTCTTAGTTTTCACTTGGTAACAAACTGTACAACTTTAACAAAAAAATAGCATCAAATTCTCCCCAGCACTACAACTATGTCTTTTGCCCAATTTTACATTTTTGGAATTAAAGAAAGTGCTTGGCCTTTGCTTTGAAACCTTAAACCAACAAAATTGCCCCAGTATTAAATAATAATTACAGTGAAAGCTATGTGCATTGCACCTTGATTGTAGTTAATTCATGTTTCACAGACCATTCAAATAGTTCAGCAGGAAATTTTGGTTTTCAAGGTGGAGTAGGCCATCTAGCCCTAACAGCCCGTTGGTTTTCTGGCCTTTTCACCATATTTCTTGATTCCTAGAAATATATAAATCTCTATTTTGAAAGAATTCTGAGCCTTCAGGATGGAAAATTCCAAAGATGCACTATCCTCCGCATGTAAACATTTCTCCTGAGAACACATCCTCTGGTGCTAGACTTCTGATCAGGGCAGACAGTCTGGAGCCCTGTAGAAATTTTGTTGTCCTCAAGGACACCTCCTCTCATTTGTTTACTCTATAGAAAAACCAGACCAGGCCTTCTTTTTAAGGAATATTTCTGCATTTCTTCATCAAAATCAAACATGAGGACTCTCCTGAGTTTGTCCCCTGATGTGGTTGGGTGTACAAATATCAGTCAACTAGGTAGGACAGACATCTACCCCATTTTAGTTACCTCCCCTTACGCCAAATACTTTGTGAACTTTTACAGATTATGAAAAGAATGAGCAAAAACTGGCTCAGGCTAATTATTAACCAAGTTCAAAAGTAAAAGCAGGCTGCAGGAAGTTAAGAGGGAAGTTATTATTTCTACAGAGCTATGCTGCAAGTTCCAGGAACAGGGCACTAAAAATCTAAAATGAAAAAAAAACATATAACTTAATCAACAAATTGTTTTGTTTTGGAACTGAGAAGAGAGATTGCGGAAGATTAGTTCAGCCGATGATGCTGAGTGTTAGCAAACTGTTCTAGAATTATAATGCCAACAGACTTCCACAATCAAACGTATGTGCTTTTCTGTTGCCTGTTAAAAAGTTAGATTCTATGAAGATGAAAATGTAAAAGAGGGTTTTTGATTTAGAAAAAAAAACCTATCTTACCAATTTGCAAGCCATGCGCTTTTTTGTCTTCACGTCCTGCGCAAGGTGGCACTTTCCAAAAGTACCTCGAGGAATGTAGCCAGGCCCGATATGTCTATGAGCAAATTTCCATGGGAACAAGGAGACGTCCACATTGACCCGATAACGTCCATTATTGATGGCTATAGCTGTCTGAAAGAAATTCTCATGTGATTAGCTTTGCCGTTTGTGAGAGCTTGTTGGAAACTGCTGAGTGATTTGGGGTTAGATTGAAATGGACGCAAAAAGTGCAAATACACCCTTGTTTCTTTTAATATCACTATGGAATTCAGCCTCAGGTCAATGGCCCATTGTTTTAAATAGATAAAATATCAAATGAAATTAGCTTAAGAAATTGCCACTGAAATGTGAGAGACACTGGTGGAAGTGCCATCTTCCGGGTGAAACAAATCATCTCACAATATTTCATGAATATTCTCGACTAGCATTTGAATTGTCAAGGTATAGAAGCTTCCGGCTCAAATGCTCAAAGTCGTGGTCGGCACGAACAGAGCGGGCCGAATGGCCTATTTCTGCGCTGTCCCTCCCTCTCACGTGGAAGGGAAGGTTCCCATCCGTGCTATCTGCATTGGTGCAAGGAATCGTCCCCGTTTAGGGGAGCATATGCATTCCCTTGCCCAAGTTAGAAGACAAATTACCCGTGTGGCTGGGAGCTTGGTGCGATTATTCTTCGAAAATACCCTTCAAAAAGCTTAAACCCAGAAACGTAATTTCCCTTTCCAAAGCTCAACACATCAAGTCATTTAGGTCCAGAAGGATCACGTAGTTCTTACTTGTCTATCATATTGAACAACGATTTTGTTGGAGTTGTAAATTCCTCACCTTATTCAACATGACTCCTGCCTCGGAGTTTCTGTCCTGTCTGAGAGTGTGGGAAGTGCTTGACACCTGATTTGCAAAGTTGAGTAAATCCTCCACCGTTCCATATCTGACAGTGGCAAGCCTGCAGTCCCCGCCGCTCTCCTCTGGAACCCGCCGCTCCAGTCCATCAGAGCCGCGGGTCAGATCCATCCGATTCTGCGGGTAGAGCGCCGTACCTTCCAGCGGGTACAGCACCTCCAGGGCATCCATCATGTCGTCCATTCGTTCCAGCAGCAATTCCAAGCTCGCGTCCTCGATACTCTCGGTCAACATGGAATCCATCGCCTTCGTTCGCTCTCGGCTGTCTGTGCTGAACACGAAGAGCTGGCAGTAACCATCAGTAGCACTGGCTGCCCGCTAACACACACGTCACCCCGCGACTGCTCCTCCCGGAGTCTGAAGCCATCGTCTTCTGTTCACTTGCGAGCGAGATTGAGTGACGTGCTGGGATCCCCAGGCAAACGGGGCGTTGCCAGATTTCAGTCCGTGGAACTCAGCGGGGGCGGAGAACAGAGCGAGGCAGGGATTGCCCCAGATCTGATAGGCAATGAAATATCAAAACAAGATCTGAGTTATTAAACCCATGAATGGATGGTTTATGTACGAACACACCAGATAATTATTTTAAAGCAAGCGTTTACATGAAGAATGACAACTCATTCGATCGATTTGGAGGCAGCATCCTGCGTCTGGACGGGGTGAGGGGAGTGGAGGCAACAGAAGGAACGATGTGAGACGACAGCCCATCAAAGCAAATAATGGGAAGCTATTGGCAGCCATGGAGAGAAATGGGCAGTCGACGTATCTTGACTTAATAAAGAAAAAAATAAGAAAGCGACGTAGGTTTTGCAATTTTTCAATTGGTTCTCAGCCATAGATTCTGGAAAGAGTTAAGAGAAAATGATAGAAGAAAACGCAGCAAAGTGCCCGCTGATTAAGAACCTCCCTCCCTCCTGGTTTCCCCTGCCGTTCGACAGGACAGTTTTTATCATGTCAATGTTAACGAGTGCACACGACCGTGGCCGAAACAGGGACCTGCATATGGCCCGAAACAACACGAAAAAAACCACAAAGAGTCGGCCTCGCTGGCCTGTGAGTGCGGAAATTCCAGGCTCTGCTCATTCTCTCGTCCACCCCCGGCTCGGTCAGGGAAGGGATTCGGTCAGGGAAGGGATTCGGTCAGCTCGGTGCTATCGCAGCGCTACAACCCGCCCCGAGCTGCTCCGATTGTGGAGCGGGGACTGGGCACCCAGTGCAGACAAACCAGCTGTGAATTTGTCTTAAACAAACATCAACATTAAACTATTCAATCATTACTGATATAATCGTTGGAGATAGATTAATACACACTTTGCGGCCATTGTCCGTGGCAGCTAGAAAGAGTAAAATAAGAGCTTTCAATTCTTTGGATTCCAGTGTAAAAATGCTCCGGGGTGAGAACGTCTGCACAGCAGGTAGCATTGGAACCGCCCTCGCCCAATGTACAGAGGTTATTGTCCCCGTGAGAATGGGCACCTTGAAACTTTTCTCATGGCTTTCCGGCTTTCTTTATGCCCAGCGTACGTCAATATCACGTCGAGGGTTAGTCTCCCTCCTTTTGCCTCATCAAGCTGGGTCTGTTCGCATGGCACCATCACTTCGTGGAAATGTGAACAGTTTAGACAGATAACCACGTTTTGATGACCCAGTGTCGGCATTGAAGCAGGCACCTTCCATTTAAGCGGTTACACTCACTTTGCATCAATACTCACGTTTGACCCTTGTTCAGACTGCGGGCGTGTTGGAAAGAGAGTGGTTAGAAAGGCGTGCTTGTCGCAATAGAGTACCTCTCAGTCTCATCAATGGTTGAAAGCACGTCATGGAATGAATTCATGAACTCACAAAATAACTAATACTATGACGGAAAGACGTAAGATTTAGGAACAGAAATAAGCTATTCGGCCCTTCATGAGCATATCCATTCTCCCACTCAGCCTCACCCCCCCCCCCCCCCCCCCACCAAATGCCTTCTCCTCATAACCTTTGATATCTTGGCTGTTCAGATACCTTACAATCTCTGTCTTAAATACACCCAATGACTTAGCCTCCACAACAGCCCATGGTATCAAATTCCAAGGTTCACACACTTCCTGGCTCAAAAAAATTCCTCTGCCCCTGTTTTAAAATCCAGAAGTGTGCTCTCTGTCCTGACTCCCCTATCATGGGAAACATCTACTCAGTCCCTGCCTTTTAACATTTGAAATGCTTCTATGCCCCCTCCCCCCATTCTTCTGAATACCAAACATTCTTCATATGCTAATACCTTCTTTCCAGGAATCATTCTTGTGTACCTTTGAACCTTCTCCAATGTCAGCATACCCCTTTTAAAAATAAGGAGCCCAAAACAATACCCTGTATTCCAAGTGAGGTCCCACCAGTGCCTTATAAAAGTGCCACATCACAGACCTGCATTTATATCCTGAATGCCAACACTGCATTCACCCTCTTCACCATCGATCCAACCTGGAGATTAATTTTCAGAGACTCCCAAGTTCCTTTGGACCCCTGAATTTTGAATTTTCTCGCTGTCCAAATAATAGTCTGCCCTTTTGTTTCTTCTGCCAAAGTGCATGACCGTACATTTTACAACATTGCATTTCATTTGTCACTTATTTGCCTATTCTCCCAATCTAACCACATCTATCTGCAGCCTCTCAGTTTCCTCCTGACTACCTGCCTCAACCTATCTTCGTATCATTTGCAAACTTAGCCACAAAGACATTTATTCTGCAATCATTAACAAACAATGCAAAAAAAAAGGTGGCCCCCAACACCAGCCCTGCGGAACACCAATGCTCAACCCATGCTATTGTCTTTCCTGTAATTCAATGGGTTCTCATCTTGTTAAACAGCCTCTTGTGTGACACCTTGTCAAAGACCTTTTTAAAATCCAAATATACAACATCCAATGCATGTCCTTTGTGCTTTGCCAGGCAAGATTTTCCCTTAAGCTGACTTTGGCCTATCTTGGCATGCACCTTCAGGTACTTTGTAACTTCATCCATGACAATGTACTCCAATAACTTCCCAACCACCTTTCTGCTGCCTCCCTCCCCTTTTAAATAGTGGAGTAACTTTTGTAATTTTCCAGTCCTCTGGATCTATGCCAGAATCCATTGATTCATGGAAGATCATTACTAATGTCTCCACTATTGCTACTTCTTTCAGAAGCTGAGGGTGCATTTCATCTGGCCAGGAAACATCTACTCAAAGCACCATACATACCAATTCCATTTAACGGCATGTGTAACCTTCATGCCTTGGTAATTCAAGTGCTTATCCTGATGTTTCGTAAAAGTTGCGAGAGGATCTGCCTCCACCACCCACTTAGGCAGTGTGTTCATGATTGCCATATGCTTCTGGGTGGAAACAGTTTTCCTCAAATCCCCTCTAAGCCGTCTGTTCTCTGGTTTAGGCAGCTCTGCTTTCAGGCAATGCTTCTTACTGTCCATGCTTCCCTACTTCATCCTCCGCTGGATGCACATGTTCAACCGACTCTCATTCACCTGGTGTCCATTGAGGATCAATCTGGATCCCCTCCTTCTTCGTGTTCATTGTATCTGTGCCCTTCATAATTTTGTGCACCAATGTCAAATATTCTGCCAGCTTCCTCCACTTCAAAGAAAACAAACCCAGCCAATCCAGTCTCTCTTAATTTCTGAAAAACTTCATCCAAGGCAGCATTCATGTCAATTTCCTCTGCAAACTCTTCAGTACAATCCTATAGAGTGGTGATCAGAACTGCACACAAACCTCAGGTGTGACCTCACTTATTTTATAAAGTTGTACCAGAGAACCATAGAACACAACAGCACAGAAACAGGCCCTTCGATCCATCTAATCCATGCCAAACTATTATTCTGCTTAGTCCCATTGACCAGCCCCCTGAACCATAGCCTTTCATAACCTCTCCATTCCAATTTTACCTGTCCAAATATTTCTTAAATGTCAAGAACTGAGCCCGCATTCATCATTTCAGCTGGCAGCTCATTCTACATTCTCACCACTCTCTGAATGAAGAAGTTTCCCCTAATATTCCCTTTTGAGTTTTCACCTTTCATCCTTAATCATGTCCTCATTATTTTTCAATTCTAGGCACGGACTAATGAAGGCCAGCATTAAAATTGGCCTCATGTCCTGTGCTGCCACCTTTATGGATCTATGAACTTGTTGTCAATATTCCCTAACATCCTACCATTCATAGTTCATGTCTTACTCTTATTAGACCTCCAAAAATGCATTCACTTATATTTATTAAAATCAAATTACATATCCTATTGCTTCGCTAAATCGCTTCTTGCTGTCAACAACCCCCAATGTAATAATACATCCTTTAACGTATATAAGACACAGCTGAAGTATTGATCCCTGTTGTACACTATTAGGCACAAAAGCATCTTTCCACCATTGCCCTCTATGACCAAGCCAGCTTCAGATCCATAAATGAAGAAATATTTGGAAAAATGAAGCCTTTGATTTTAATCTCTATCACCAACTCTATTCACCAGCCATTTACCCCTCTCCCTATCAACTTTCTGAAACTAATCCTTTCTGCCATATTAGACCTTGAGTTAAGTTTTGGACTTCAAATTCAAGTCAACTATTAAAGTGTATATTTCTACCTCTGCACAGCACAACCAGATCCTGGCCGTTTATGCATTTGCTGAATTTTTCATCTCTTCACCTTCACCACAACACTTCATCATCATGTTATCTTTGCTGCCTTCTCCATTATTCTGAAGTCACCTGAAACTCTGCTTCCTGTCTTCTTCTCCCACGCTTGCTGTCCAAGTTTTTGTATGACTTCACTCCTCTCTATTTTTGATGAAAGCTCTAGGTCTGTAACGCTCCATAATATCTGTTTTTCTTCAATTGTCTGATATTGACATCCACGTCTTCAGCTGCTAAGATCCTGAGCACTGGAAATCCACCCAAAACTTCCTGCTTCTTTATTTCTATTTCCTACTTTAAAGCACTCCTCAAAATCAACCCATTATATCCCATGCTTATAATCGTATGACCCAGTATATTCCAACATGATTCATTGTCAATTTTCTTTGTTTGATAATACTCGTACAATTTTTGTTACAATAAAGGTGCTACATAATTGGAAGTTGTCATTGTGCATCTACATCTGTATAATGAGAACTACAGAAATAGAAGTAGAATTAGGTCATTCAGCCCTTTATGTCTATCACCTAATTCAATAAAATCACACGATTTTTTTTTCTTCCACTGCATGTCAGCCTTCAGGTGCACAACATCTCCCTTCAACAATAAAGGTTCATGACAAGATCTTGGAATGTGGTGACTGTATTGTATATCTTGGGAAGTCATCTCCCAGAAGAGGCAGACATCAATGACTGCCTGTAGTATATTGGCAGAGACTTTTACATCTTTCTTTTTAATTTAGACATACAGCACAGTAACAGGCCTTTCTGGCCCATGAGCCCAGGCCATCCAAATACAACCCCTGTAGGTTTTGCAAGGTAGGAAGAAACTGGTGCCTTGAGGAATCCCACACAGACACAAGGAGAAAGTACAAACTCCTTACAGAGAGCACTGGATTTGTACCCGGATCACTGGCACTATGATCGTGTTGCACCTACTGTTATGCTAACTGTGCCGTCTGTATTTATTATAGAGGAAGTGGATGTTTGAGGGTCAAAACCTCAAACCCAGAACATGATTCATAGAGCTGTAGTGATCCATGGCTCCTATAGGACTCTGAGGTATTGACTACCTTACCACGTATCACGACACACAGTTGATGCATGCACTCAACAAATAGCTCCAAATCTATTGGAATAATAAGCAAAATAATGATTACCGTATATCCTTTCCCAGGCACTCCATGTCATATTAACAGACCTGATGGAAAGACTAAGGGGGGGGTGTGTGTGTGTGTGTGTGTGTGTTTGTGCGTGCGCACACGCATGCAAGCTCTGAGCAGGGTAATTGAATATTGAACTGTAAGAGGGGGAATGGATGGGTAGTGTGGAAGATAATGCAAATACTGGAAATCTAATAAATAAACAGGAATTACTAGAACAGTCTGACTTGCTGTGCATGTCCAACAGTCCTGCAATTAACATCTAGCTCTCATATGAAAAGATAATAGAAGATAATCCTGCAATGGAATTTGACATTCATTGACTGTTGAGATAGAGCTGAGGCCTTTGCTTGAGGGATAATTCTTCAGGTTTTGGAACAGAACTGAACACAGACGAGAGTGAAAATGTGGCAAATGATGGAATTTGTGAAAGGTTTATCTCAGACATGAATGGCCCACTCTCTAAACATCCATGACCATATGGGGTCAAGAACAACAGATTTCTGCTTAAATATTGTAAATGTTCAGCAGACCATCCAGCACCAGTGGAAAGAGACACCAAGTTAATATTTTGGATCAATTACTCTTGGTAAAAACTGAAAGAAAGAAAACAAGTTAGTTTTAGGTTACAGAGAAGGTGGGGAAAGAAAGGATTGGACAAATAGAAGATCTTTGATAGGATGAGGTCAAATCTGCAGTGCAGATTGAGGTATGAAAATGAGAACAGCAAGAGCATAGAGAAAAGAACTTGAAAAGGTCCAAAAGTATGGTCAAGGGAGGTGGAGGACTGCTTTGAATCGGTGGAATGGACTCTATTCAAGAACTCATCCAAAAACTTGAATGAATATGTAACGTGTCATCGACTTCATTAAGAAGTATGTGCTCCCCAACCAGAAATCTTGGATGAATCAGAGGATTCACGACCTGCTGAGGGCGAGATCAAGGGTATTTAAGGCTAAGGTGCGGACACTCAGGCCAAGAAAAAAAATTCCCAGAGGGTTGTTAACTCAGTCTGTGATATCCAGCCTCTATCCTCAATGGCCCCCACCTCAATGCCCTCTTCATTCAGCTATCATCAGAAAAAGGTACAGGAGTCTGAAAAGAGCACTCGGCGGCATAAGGACAGCTTCTTCCCCGCTGCCATCAGATTCCTGAATAATCAATGAACCAAAGACACTGCCTGACTTTGAGTTGCGTGCACTATTTTTTATTTATTTTTGTAAGGTGGTTAATATGAATGTTTCCACTGTGACGCTGCCACAAAACAACGAATTTCCTAACTTGTTCATGACTGAAATGCAAGGCTGCAGGATATACCCAACAGGTCCGCAATGCACATATTTTCTGAAGGGAATTCAGACTTTCTGCAATTTTCCACACATTTCTGTTCCTTTTATGTGCAAGTATTCCAACCCCCCCCCCCCCCCCCTTCCAGATTTCTCTCCTTGGTGGCCTGGAGAGTCCGATATTACTTCTCAAATTTCCCCCATTGGGAAACCAGTGCTTCCGCGTCTTCACTATCGAATCTTGATCAGATAGTACCTTGAATTGTAATGACTGTCACGCTGACACGGAGCACTCAAAATACGAACGCCCATGTTATTTGGGAATTCCTGACCTATTTCCAACCCCCTCCATGTGTTACACCCAGATACTGGAAAGTTTGGACACTGGGAGAGCGGAGTGGCTGCTTCAAACAGACGGGATTCACAGTTTTTGCTTTTATGTCATTCCTGCTATTCGGTGCGAGTTACGTGGTCACCCCCAACGTTTCAGTCGGATGTTCAGCGGAATACCGGACGTCTGTTTGCACCACGGCCATACACCGATGTGATTTAATTTGCGTCATGACGAGATCTACTGAGGTTCCTGGAAGCCGAGAAAGGCTGCCTGTCTCGCTAGGTCACCCGATGTTCATTCCCAAAGGTAAATTGCTCATCCCGATGGAAGAGATCACGGGGAATTCGCTCTCAACACTGGCGTCAGTGCCTGGTTCACTCTGCACGCAAAGCGTTGATGTCTAGACGCTTTTCATCTCATCGCTGTTCACAAGTGAATCGAACGAAACTCGTCAACATTTTGTTTTTGGACTGTTGGTTTCTCCAGGCAAAGCGGGTTAGCCAACGTTTTTACGCGTGTGTTCACTCTACTTGACAAAATGCTATTGTTCAAAAAGCAGGGAATATAGATATATTCTATAACCAGTTGTTCCACTTCAAATGAACAGAAAGGTCATGTACTTCCCCCGTATCGCATTATAAATGGGAAGTCCCGGTTTCAATTCAGCTGAATTTAACTCCTCGGAGCTTTCAATATATATAAAGAAATCACCTTGGTTCTGAAGGATCAATGAAGATTGTGTCTGTGATGTCGCAGAGGACTGAAAAGATTCCCATCCTCTTGCGCGCTCTCTCTCTCTCTTCCTCCCTCCATCGCCAGCGAAAAGAGTGGGATCACGATACAGTCGTGAGAGAAGGGTGGTTGAGGAATTGTGGATAGGGTTAGATTGTGTGTCTTTTCCCTGCAGACTTAAGAGTCGTTCATGTAACTTGCCGTTTGGGCGTGGGCGATCGTGACTCTCCATCCATCTATGTGGATGTGTCCAGATAGGTGCAAAAACTGCCATGGACCTCGCCCTTCCTCAAGTCCAACTGATTGCAGTTGTACAACAGCCATCCAATTTAGTCACAGGCAACATTTACTCCTCAGATCTGCAGTGGACACAATGGTGAATTTGAAGGATTTTGCAGAGATAACATTTTTGGCATCTTTCTAATGCCTGGAGGTGTCTGCAGTTTATCTTCTTTTTGTTTAGGGGATTTTGCTGCACAAATTAATTATCCTATGAAATTAACAGTGATAAGAATTTGAATGTTTAACCACAACCAAGTTAATGTAGCTATGCAGAAAGTGGTTAAAAACCAGTGGTTCTCAACCTCTTTCTTTCCACTCATATATCACTTTCAGTAATCCTTATGCCATTGGTGTCCTGTGATGAGTAAGGGATTGCTTAAGGTGGTATGTGAGTGGGAAGGGAAGGTTGAGAATCACTGCTCTAGACCCAATTGTTACTGAAATATTTTGCTTGAGAAAAATTGTCATTGGCCCGTTTCCTTTGGAGTTATGAAACCATGCACATAACGAGTCCATTCGGTTCAATTAAAACGGTGTTTTTCAAATTTTTTGCTTTCTACCCACATACCATCTTTAGTAATCACAGAGCACCTATGCCATAGGGAATACTCAAAGTGGTATGTGAGAGGAAAGAAAAAAAAGTTGAGGACAACTGCATTTAGAAAAGCAGAAAGCCCTATTGTTACTTGATAACCAAATATAGTTTCAAGAATAAATTTGATGAGCTGAATGGTTTCCTGCCATAACTAATCTACACAAGGTAACTAATAACTAATCTATGCAAGGTAATTAAATAATAACCGCTAAAGATATTTCATTTGGACAGGTACATAGATAAACCAAGGGTTAAAGCAATATGGGTCAAGTGTGAGATAATTTAGGTGAGCAATTTGATTGGCATGGACGAGTTGGGCCAAAGGGCCTGTTTCTATGCTGTCAAGCTCCATGCTGCCTGGAATGGAGTTCATCAGGAGAGGCTGAACAAAATTGGATTGCTTTCTCTGAAACATGAGAGACCATTTAACAGAAGTTTATAAAATTATTAGAAGCACAGTAGATAGTCAGAGAATTTTTTTCAGGTGGAAATGTCAAATATTGGAGGGCATAGGATTAAGGTGAGAAGGACATAAGCAATGCAAGTGTTGTACATTGAGTGGTAGGTAGACATGATAGTAATTTTTGAGGCATTTAGATAAATACTTGAACAGGCAGGGAATACAGGGATACCAACCATGTGCAGGCAGGTGGGATTAGTTTAATTTGGTATCAGATCAGATCAGAGATAGTGGGCTGAAGGGCATGCTCCTGTGCTGTTCTTTTCTGTTTGGCAACCAACAAAAAGTTCAGAGAAGACCATGGGCCAGAAATAAATGTCTCCAATGCCTCTACAAGCAAAGTTGAAATCAGAACCAGTTCAAATTGAAGTGGTGATTCCCATAACATAGAAAGGCAGGCTGTCCACATAGCCGAATCCAATGTTAACCATTCAGGTTGATGACGCCAGAACCTCCAGTATAATCATAGTACAGTTAGAACCCTCTTTTGGGTTCTGCTTTAGGAATGGACTAAACGGTGTTTCTAGTGGACAGGAATCCACCACAAAAAACCCGTTTCAGTTTCAGCAAAATGTACTGCCTCAGTAATACCTAATAATTATTATATTCAACAGAATGGCTGATGTCAGAATTGTTACTGCTTTGCACGTAAGGAGATGTAATGGACAGATGAGGGGATAGCTCAATCTGCATTTAGCCTTGTTACTTCTGATTCAGAGTGGCTGATTCCACAACTCAGGTTTTCCACTACTGAGGTTTCATTTTGTCTTTTGTGCTCCAGGGTAGTATAAACGATTGTGAAGCCATTGCCTGCCTTATATCAGTTCCCTTTTATTTTACCATTGCATATATATTTTACCACATTCTACAGACCAGGAAGATCCCAGTTTGAAATCTTCACTTTTTTCTTATGAGATAGGACATCGTTTAGTTCACTGAGTTTTATTGAAAAATATGAGATCAACACATTCACACTTTTCCTGAGAGGGGGAAGGATATACCAATAACAATAGCTTGCCTTTACTATATAGACTGACACAATAAAGAATGCTACCCCATGAGTTAAGTGCTGATAGAATTGCATCATTAGCTGAGCAGTAAGAGCAACACTATTTACAGCACTATATTTTCCCCATGTCTCTGTGGGTTTCCTGCTGGTGCTCCAGTTACCTCCCACCCTTCAAAGCATAGAGGGGTTGTAGTTCAATTGGGGTATTTGGGTGTCACAGATTCGGGGGCTGGAAGGGCCTGTTACTGTGCTGTATTTCTAAATTTTGAAACAGAATCATTCATAATGGCCCTAATTTTACTGAGATTACAGGGCTGAACTCTCCTGGGCAATCTGGAAGGCAAAGTCTGAGTCTGCACAGAAGATCGCTTTGCAGTTGTGCGATACCGGTGACATGAACCTCATTTGGTAAGGGATAAAGATCATAACAGATCACAAGACAACTGGGTAAGTTAAGGAGAATGATGCCTCCCTTCCACACAGACTGAACATATTCGAAACACAGTTTGATGAGGCCAAAGAAAGCTCAATGTCCCTCTGATGAATAGGCCAAGGTGGGAACCCAATCCAAGTCCCCAATCAGGTCCCCTCACAATGGGACCTGATGACATACCTGATTGGGTACTGAAGGACTGGACAGATCAACTGACGGAGGTCCTTAAGGACATCTTCAATGCGTCACTGGAGCAGTCCATAGTCTCCATGGGTTTTAAGACAGCCACTACCATCCCCAGTATCCAAGAGGGTGACAGTAACAGACATCAATGACTAGTATCTCCACCATTATGAAATCCTTTGAGCGTCTGGTGATCAAAATGGACCTCCTCGAGATATTTGACCCATTTCAATTAACCTATAGACGGATCCATTCCACTGAAGATGCTATAGTCTCGTCCCTCCACTTTGTCCTGACCTACCTGGAGAACAAAGCATCATAACGCAAGGTTGCTGTTCATCGACTTCAGCTGGTGGTGAAGCTGTCCTCACTGGGACTTGACAATTCTATCTGTAACTGGATTCTGAACTTCCTAACGGAAAGATCACAGTCATTCTGGGTCAGCAGCAGATGGTGCAGCACCGTCACGCTGGGCACCGGAGAACCTCAGGACTGTATGCTCAGCCCACTCCTGTTTTTGCCACTGACCCATGTCTGCCAGGTCCAGCTCCAACAAAGTCATCATGTTCGCAGATAACCCAACTACGGTTGGCCTCTTCAGCAACAACGATGAGTCACACTACAGAGAAGAAGTGGAAAACTTTATGATCTGGTACGAATAACAACCCGAGTCTCAATGTGGTCAAGACAAGGGAGATGATCGTGGACTTCAGGAGGACCTGGAATGACCGCACTCAAGCACACATTAATAGCTCGGAGGTGGAGAAAGTAGAGAGTACCAAATTCCTCAGTCTACTTATCAGCCTCTATCCTCAAGGACCCTCACCACCTAGGCCATGCCTACTTCACTCTGCTACTATCAGGAAAAAGGTACATGAGCTTAAAGCTGAGCACTCAGGAGTGCAAGGATAGTTTCTTCTCCACTGCCATCAGATTCCTGAATGATCAATGAACCAAAGACACTGCCTTACTTTTTGTGGATTTTTATTTATTTTTGGAAGGTGGTTTACAGCACTGGTCATGCAGCAAAACAATGAATTTCCTGACTTGTTCATGACAATCTGATTCTGATCTTTGCCAGAATCACCCATACTCAGCCCCACGTGTTGGCACAACAAATCTCTAAATTTTCTGCATTTTCAGTTGTTTCTTATTAATTTAGGCTTAGGTTCTTAAAATTCATGGTTATTCCTAGCAAATTTAGTCAAATGTCAAAGCTGTGGGGGGATTTTGGGGCTTGACTATCCCACTGCATCACATGTGGACCCGCTACTACTGACATCTTCTTGCTGGAGTACAGATTGCTTTGGGTCTAGATTTGTTACCGTGGCCACCAATAGTAGCTGGTGTGCTTTTGGCCGCAAGGACAATCCTACTTGGTAATTTTTTGCCTGCAAATATTTGTTCACTGGGAACTAAATTTCAAACAGCATAAATACTTTCAGAATTTAAGTCTTGAGGTGTGGTCATCACTGGAGAAGTTAAAATTTATTGACTATTCCTAAATGCCTTTAGAAAATTTGTTTTTTTACAAACAAGAATTCAAAATTCTTTTATTGTCATGTAATAAAACACAAAATTTCCTTAACTCTACCATAAGCCAGACAAAGATTCGACATCAGCAGAAACTGTACTGCACCCCTTACAGTCAGAGAAAGAGAAACAAAAGAGAGTCCCCTCAGTCATTGAGTGTCCATGGATTTGCCTCCAGCTACACAACCTTCAGTCCAAGATTCCAAACCATCAGCAATCTGAGCTCCAGATCCAAACCTCTAAAATCATCAGGAAGCTCTCAGTGCCCTCAGCACCATTTTGCATCTTAATTCTGATACCTGGTACCCCGTCAGCCAGTCTTGAGCCAGTCTCCACCAGGTCGCAGTTTGGTGCATGTCCTTGACCGCAATTGACAGCAACCTGCATCCTGCATGGGTTCCTCACCTTGGGACACTAACAGCCCTCTGCCTGTGTGTTATTCTGGTTCGTGGGTCTAATTCTCCTTCTCAAACAGTGGGTGGTCTCCCTGTTTTCTGGTGCCTTCCGTCAGTCCATGTTTCCCAAGAGTCGGCAACCCCTCAAGGGCTCAGACCCCCATGGTCACAGGATTTTAAAATAAACCACCGTCAGCTCCTTTAACAGACCATTTAAAGCCTGTAAGGAGCTGCCAGAAGATGGACTGGGCAGCTGGACCCCACGAGGGAGTCTTTGCTTCCACTCCCCTTGCAACTCCAGCAATGCTGCCATTTTCTTTTACATAGCCAAAGAGATGATGGTGTTTTCACATAAATACTATTCTAGTCTTTATGCGTGGGAAATGACTGTTAGTTTGAGAGGCGATAATGTGTAAATTTTGGCAATGGCATCATTTAAACCAAAGCCCCTCTATTCCTGACATTCTGAATTGTGCAGTTTTATCAATAAAATTAAGGCTTTAAAATTATGTACAACTCCGATTATCTGAAATTGGATTCTCTGAAATCCTAATTTATCCAATTTTTAAAAAAAACTTCAGATAAATGAGGATATTCAAAACAAATCAGAAATCCTTACTTATCCAAAATTTTTATAGAGCCAAACTGACCTCACAGGTTGAAAAAAAATTCACCTAATAAGAAATTAGAACGACGATTGTCCTCATTTCAGGTAACTCGCTCCCTCTCTCTTTTAATTTCTTCTTTACCTTCCCCTATTGACTTTTCTCTCCAACTCTCCCTCTCAAACTGTGTGCCACTGTCTCCCAGCTGCAAGCGATCGGAAGAATCCCTTGTCCTGGCATCATCAAGGAGAGCGACCTCCCGAGCAGGAGCAGGACCTCAGGCTCAGTGGCATTACCTTCCCTCTTATCCCCTTCCCTCCCTCCCTCCTTGGCACATTGGAGCTCCCAATGCCGATTACGAACCCTCCCCTCGGCCTACTACTGCTCACGCACTCTGGAGGTAGGGCGAGGGGAGGATTGGGTATCGGAAGCTCTGGATTCCTGTTCTGAAGGCTACATTTAATCTCTGAGCTATACACAGACCTCTGCATGATTCCTTGGTTGTGCAGCATTTCATCACTGTAGAATCCTCAATCCACTTGTTAATGTACTCATTGATTTTTACGTAGTCATGTGGGTGCCTACTGCCCTGAGGTAGTTCCAGTCTGTTGTCTCAAAGTGGTCCGGTAGCGCTGTGTGCCCTCTACCCATCCATCCCCTCCCCACTCCCGGCCACACTCTGAACTCCCTATGCACTAGCTTCATTCGTTTTTACCAGCAGTCTGTAAGTGAGGGTTAGCAGAAAGGATATATGGTCTGAGAATCTAACGTGAAGGGTGAGGGGCAGCCTTGTACACAACAGGTATACACTTGATGTTGCGTGTTCTCTCCTCAGGTGGTGATGTTGACATGGTGTTGAAACTGTGGTAGAACACTTATCGGGTTGGTGTGATTGAAGACACCAGCTACAATCATGCAATCATCTGGACTTCACATATACACTAGAAAGCTTTTTCATGCTTCAAAGGCTGAACGTAAACTGCGGCAATCAACTATTTCTGATAAGCCCCTCCCCCAAATGTCTCTCTTTTCCTATTCTCCATCTCCCCACCCTTCCCTTCCTATCAGAGTGCTACCCTCTCCCCATCCCTTCTCAGCTTTCTTCTTCTTCTGACCTCCTACCTATATCTACCTAATATTTCTTGCCTGTTAGCCTGTGGTCCTCCCCCTGCCCCTTCCTCTCTCCTCCTCTCCACTCCCCACATTTTTACTCATGCGCCTGCCCGATTTTTGTTCCTACCTTGATGAAGGACTCAGGCCCAAAACAGTGGTTACACTTCACTTCCTATTGATGCTACATGACCTGTTGAATTTCTCCAGCACATTTTGCATTGCAGTCACATAGATACCTGCAGATGTAGCAGCTCTTGACATCCTGAAGCCTTTTCACCATCTGCAAAGGAAGTAAGAAGTATAATGTAATACTCCCCACTTGTCTGGATAAGTGCCATCAACAATTCTCAAGAAGCTTGCCTTCATCTAGAACATAGCAGTTCACATAGTTGGCACCCATTAATCTTCCTCTTGACATATCAGATATATTCACATTTATTATACTCTGATTATCTGTAGTTTTGTTTGCTCATCCAACAGAAGTGCTTGCATAGTCAGTGTTGGTCTTGTCAATTATGGTGTGCTCTTATTCCAAATTATGTAATTTTATAGAACCATTTTTGCACGCCCAAAGTAAAGTTCCCCCTAAACTTTTAAAGTTCCCCCTAAACTTTTAAAGTTCCCCCTAAACTTTTCTTCTTTCACTCTAAAGCCATGTCCTCACATATTTATCTCTCCTAATCCTAATCTAAATTGTGTAATTATAATTGATGAAATTGCATTAATCACCTGCCGTGAGTTTTGTACATAGTGTGTATAAAATCGATGTACTTTAAATTCAAAAATTCTACCACAAGGTTTTCCATCAGGACATTCTCTACCTATCTGTTTAACCTTGGAACACCACGGGTCAGAAAACAGGCCATTTGGCCCTTCTGGTCTGTGATGTCCATTGTTCAGCTAGTCCCAATAACCTGCTCCCATTCCATAACCCTCTCCCATCCATGTATCTATCCAATTTATTTTTAAAACTCAAGATCAAGTCTGCACCCACCACATCAGATGGAAGCTCATTCCACACTCTCATAACTCTCTGAGTGAAGAAGTTCCCCCTAAAGTTTTCCCCTTTCACTCTAAAGCCATGTCCTCACGTATTTATCTCTCCTAATCTAAGTGGAAAGAGCCTACTTGCATTTACTCTGTCTATACGCCTCATAATTTTGTAAACTTCTATCAAATCTCCTCTTATTCTTCTTAATTTCAAGGAATAAAGTCCTAACCTGTTTAATCTTTCCCTGTAAGTCAACTATTGAAGACCCAGCAACATCTTAGTAAATCCTCTCTGCACTCTTTCAATCTTATTGATAACCTTCCTGTAGCTAGGCAACCAGAACTGCACACAATACTCCAGATTTGGCCTCACCAATTTCTTAAATAACTTCAACATAACATCCCAACTTCTATACTCAATACTCTGATTTATAAAGGCTAAGATGCCAAAAGTTTCTTTACAACCCTGTCCACCTGTGATGCCACCTTCAGTGAACTATGTACCTGTATCCCAACATCTCTTTGCTCCTCTGCACTCTTCAGTGCCCTACCATTTACAGTGTACACCCTTCCTTGATTTGCTCTTCCAAAATGCAATACCTCACACTTTTCTGCATTAAACTCCATCATCCATTTATTTACTGGTCCATTCTCCCAGTTGGTCCAAATCCCTCTGCAAGCTTTGAAAATCTTCCTCGCTGTCTACTACGCATCCTATCTTTGTGTCATCAGCAGACTTGCTGATCCAATTTACCACGTTATCATCCAGATCATTGATATAGACAAAAAAAAACAATGGTCCCAACACAAATCCCTGAGGCACACCACTCTTCACAGGCCTCCAGTCTGAGAAGCAACTATCCACTACCACTCTCTGTTTTCTCCAACTCAGCCAATGTCAAATCCAGTTTACAACCCCTCTTTGTACACTTAATGTCTTAACCTTCTGAACTAACCTCCCATGTGGGACCTTGTCGAAGGCCTCTCTAAAGTCTATGTAGTCAACATCCACAGCCTTTCCTTCATCTACCTTCTAGGTAACTTCCTCGAAAAATTCTACAAGATTTGTTAAACATGACCTACCATGCACAAAGCCATGCTGACTGTCCTTAATTAAGCCTTGGCTGTCCAAACATCTATATATCCTATCTCTCAGAACTCCTTCCAATTATTTACCAACTACTGATGTCAGGCTCACCGACCTATAGTTACTTGGTTTACTTTTGGAACCTTTCTTAAATACCGGGACTACATGAGCTACTCTCCAATCTTCCGGCACCTCTCCCATGGCTAAGGACATTTTGAATAATTCCATCAGGGCCCCTGAAATTTCAACACTTGTCTCCCTCAAGGTCCATGGAATATCATATCCAGCCCAGGGGATTTGTCTACCTTTATTTGCTGTAAGGCAGCAATCACCTCCTCCTCCTTAATCTCCATATGTTTCATGACATTTGTTTCCCTTCCATCTGTATGGCACTGTGCCAGTTTCCTAAGTAAATAATGATGCAAAAAAAACTGTTTAAGATCTCTCCCATTCCGCGAGGTTCCAAACATAGTTGACTACTCTGATTCTCTAGGGGACCAATTTTGTCCCTTGTTACCTTCTTACTCTTAATATACATAGAAACCCTTTGGATTTACCTTCAAATTATCTACCAAAGCACCCTCATTCCTTCTTTTTGCCTTCCTTATTTCCTTCTTTATTATTCTCTTACATTTTCTATACTCTCCAAGTATCTCATTTGCTCCTTGTTGCCAATATTGGTTATACACCTCTCTCTTCTTAATCATATCAGAAATATCCTTTGAAAACCAAGGTTCCCTATGCCTGTTAGTTTTGCCTTTAATCCTGGTAGGAACATGCAAACTCTGCACCCTCAAAATCTCGCCTTTGAATGCCTTCCTCTTGCTGGATACATCCTTGCCAGAAAACAGCTTATTCCAATCGACTCTTCCGAGATCCTTTCTCATTTCCACAAAATTGGCCTTTCTTCAATTTAGAACATCAACTTGAGGACCAGACCTATCCTTATCCATAAGTACCTTGAAAACAATGACATTATGGTCATTGGACCCAAAATCAACAACTTTAGTTAATGCATTAAAAGTCACAGCATTCAACAACACCTTTTCTTGGACCATTCAGAACAGGCAATAGAACATGTTACTTAAGACAAAGGTGGGAATCAGATTTGGGTATAGAAATTGATCCATTTTGCTGGTCCGACTTATGTCAGGCCAGCGTGATCAACATGATTAATGTAAGGTATTGGCTGGTGCAATGTAACTTCTTACATCAGCTATACTTTACAAAAGTTACATCAATTGAAATCAGAAATATCAGACCAATGTTTTCGATGTGGTCAAGAAATAGGTACTTTCTTGCATTCAACCTAGTTATACCCTAAGGTGAGGCCTTTCTGGGAAGATTTGGGTAATTACTGGAATTTGGTATACCCTCAGGCATCTGAATTATTTTTATTGGAGAATTAGAAGACACAAGACCTAAAATGAGGTTGTTAAAATATCAATTAAAATTTGTTCAGCTCGCTTTAGCAATGGCCAGGAAATGCATAGCAGTTACTTGCAAATATGATTCCCAACTAGGTTTAGCCTACTGGAAGATAATTGTGTTCCCCTAGAGAAGAACACCTATAACCTGTTATATTTTTAAGAATATGGAATTCATACCTAAGGTATATCGGGGGTAAATCTTTAACGATTCCTTCCTCCTGTCTCACCCCCCTGTGCTCGCAGCGCCGAGGACCCTAGATAAATCAGATTATTTGTCCCTTGTTGGGAGTGCGGGGTTTATCCTAGCCTCTTACTTTTTCTTCTTTCTTCTTGTTTCTTGGGGGGTGCGGGGGGAGAGTTCCTCTTATTTTTTCTCCCTTTGGTTCAACATGGACATTGAATTTGTATTTTTGTAGTATTATTGGAATTTTTCTTTACAATAATTGAATCACATGTTGACTTCTTTTTTCTCACTTTCTTTAATATTGACATGTGGATCGATAATTGTATTATTTTGTTAATATTATGGATATTGATGTTTTACTTTTTGATTATTCTTCATTTTGATTGCATGTTCATTGAAAATTCTCAAAATAAAATATAAAAAAAAATGTCACTTCCATACTTAATGTCACTTCCATACTTAATTTGTCTGTTGACTGTCTTTGACTATGTTCTGTTTCCCTAATATTACTTTCTATTTATCTACAAATCTACAATATTCACCCTTTCCATGGGATCTTGCAATTTAAATTTAGGATGCTTCAGCAAGATCCCTCCTCTGGTGTTAAATTTCTTTATCACCTCTGAAATCTCCCAAAGACTTGCACTTCTTCTCTTTCTCCTTTGAGTAACAGCTGACACTCATTTCTAAGGAACGGCAAGTGTGAACTTTGTCGATCTGCCCCTGCGACGATATCCATTTTCTTTTATAAACTCTATTCCTAGAATTCCACTTTGCTCCTTGGCCATCTTCTCATGCTGCCACTCACTGCCAGTTGTTG